>NC_092733.1:34677318-34999364 GCF_047496885.1 Scyliorhinus torazame | reverse complement strand
AAACACCTCAAACAACAAACACCCCAAACAACAAATACCTCAAACATCAAACACCTCAAACAACAAACACCTAAAACAACTAACACCCAAACAACAAACACCTCAAACAACAAACACCTCAAACAACAAACTCCCCAAACAACAAATACCTCAAACATCAAACATTTCAAACAACAAACACCTCAAACAACAAACACCTCAAACAGCAAACACCTCAAACAACAAACACCTCAAACAACAAACACCTCAAACAACAAACACCTCAAACAACAAACACCTGAAACAACAAATATCTCAAACAACAAACACCTCAAACAACAAACACCTCAAACAACAAACACCTCAAACAACAAACACCTCAAACAACAAATATCTCAAACAACAAACACCTCAAACAACAAACACCTCAAACAACAAATAACTCAAAACAACAAACACCTCAAACAGCAAACACCTCAAACAACAAACACCTCAAACAACAAACACCTCAAACAACAAACACCTCAAACAACAAACACCTCAAACAACAAACACCTCAAACAACAAAAACCTCAAACAACAAACACCGCAAACAACAAATATCTCAAACAACAAACACCTCAAACAACAAACACCTCAAACAACAAACACCTCAAACAACAAACACCTCAAACAACAAACACCTCAAACAACAAACACCTGAAACAACAAATATCTCAAACAACATACACCTCAAACAACAAACACCTCAAACAACAAACACCTGAAACAACAGATAACTCAAACAACAAACACCTCAAACAGCAAACACCTCAAACAACAAACACCTCAAACAACAAATAACTCAAAACAACAAACACCTCAAATAGCAAACACCTCAAACAACAAACACCTCAAACAACAAACACCTCAAACAACAAATAACTCAAAACAACAAACGCCTCAAACAACAAATAACTCAAAACAACAAACACCTGAAACAACAAACACCTCAAACAACAAACACATCAAACAACAAACAACTCAAACAACAAATAACTCAAAAACCTCAAACAACTCAAACAGCAAATAGCCTAAAAACCTCAAACAACAAACACCTCAAACAACAAACACCTCAAACAACAAACACCTCAAACAACAAACACCTCAAACAACAAACACCTCAAACAACAAACACCTCAAACAACAAACACCGCAAACAACAAACACCTCAAACAACAAACACCTCAAACAACAAACATCTCAAACAACAGATAACTCAAACAACAAACACCTCAAACAGCAAACACCTCAAACAACAAACACCTCAAACAACAAATAACTCAAAACAATAAACACCTCAAACAACAAACATCTCAAACAAACACCTCAAACAACAAACACCTCAAACAACAAATAACTCAAAACAACAAACGCCTCAAACAACAAATAACTCAAAACAACAAACACCTGAAACAACAAACACCTCAAACAACAAACACATCAAACAACAAACAACTCAAACAACAAATAACTCAAAAACCTCAAACAACAAACACCTCAAACAACAAAAACATCAAACAACAAACACCTCAAACAACAAACACCCCAAACAACAAACAAATCAAACAACAAACACCTCAAACAACAAACACCACAAACAACAAACACCTCAAACAACAAACACCTCAAACAACAAACACCTGAAACAACAAATATCTCAAACAACAAACACCTCAAACAACAAACACCTCAAACAACAAACACCTCAAATCAACAAACACCTCAAACAACAAACACCTCAAACAACAAACACCTCAAACAACAAACACCTCAAACAACAAACACCTCAAACTGCAAACACCTCAAACAACAAACACCTCAAACAACAAACACCTCAAACAACAAACACCTGAAAAAACAAATATCTCAAACAACAAACACCTCAAACAACAAACACCTCAAACAACAAACACCTCAAACAACAAACACCTCAAACAACAAATATCTCAAACAACAAACACCTCAAACAACAAACACCTCAAACAACAAATAACTCAAAACAACAAACACCTCAAACAGCAAACACCTCAAACAACAAACACCTCAAACAACAAACACCTCAAACAACAAACACCTCAAACAACAAACACCTCAAACAACAAAAACCTCAAACAACAAACACCTCAAACAACAAATACCTCAAACAACAAACACCTCAAACAACAAACACCTCAAACAACAAACACCTCAAACAACAAACACCTCAAACAACAAACACCTCAAACAACAAACACCTGAAACAACAAACACCTGAAACAACAAATATCTCAAACAACATACAACTCAAACAACAAACACCTCAAACAACAAACACCTGAAACAACAAACACCCCAAACAACAAACACCCCAAACAACAAACACCCCAAACAACAAATACCTCAAACATCAAACACCTCAAACAACAAACACCTAAAACAACAAACACCCCAAACAACAAACACCTCAAACAACAAACACCCCAAACAACAAACACCTCAAACAACAAACACCTCAAACAACAAATAACTCAAAACAACAAACGCCTCAAACAACAAATAACTCAAAACAACAAACACCTGAAACAACAAACACCTCAAACAACAAACACATCAAACAACAAACAACTCAAACAACAAATAACTCAAAAACCTCAAACAACTCAAACAGCAAATAGCCTAAAAACCTCAAACAACAAACACCTCAAACAACAAACACCTCAAACAACAAACACCTCAAACAACAAACACCTCAAACAACAAACACCTCAAACAACAAACACCTCAAACAACAAACACCGCAAACAACAAACACCTCAAACAACAAACACCTCAAACAACAAACATCTCAAACAACAGATAACTCAAACAACAAACACCTCAAACAGCAAACACCTCAAACAACAAACACCTCAAACAACAAATAACTCAAAACAATAAACACCTCAAACAACAAACATCTCAAACAAACACCTCAAACAACAAACACCTCAAACAACAAATAACTCAAAACAACAAACGCCTCAAACAACAAATAACTCAAAACAACAAACACCTGAAACAACAAACACCTCAAACAACAAACACATCAAACAACAAACAACTCAAACAACAAATAACTCAAAAACCTCAAACAACAAACACCTCAAACAACAAAAACATCAAACAACAAACACCTCAAACAACAAACACCCCAAACAACAAACAAATCAAACAACAAACACCTCAAACAACAAACACCACAAACAACAAACACCTCAAACAACAAACACCTCAAACAACAAACACCTGAAACAACAAATATCTCAAACAACAAACACCTCAAACAACAAACACCTCAAACAACAAACACCTCAAATCAACAAACACCTCAAACAACAAACACCTCAAACAACAAACACCTCAAACAACAAACACCTCAAACAACAAACACCTCAAACAGCAAACACCTCAAACAACAAACACCTCAAACAACAAACACCTCAAACAACAAACACCTGAAAAAACAAATATCTCAAACAACAAACACCTCAAACAACAAACACCTCAAACAACAAACACCTCAAACAACAAACACCTCAAACAACAAATATCTCAAACAACAAACACCTCAAACAACAAACACCTCAAACAACAAATAACTCAAAACAACAAACACCTCAAACAGCAAACACCTCAAACAACAAACACCTCAAACAACAAACACCTCAAACAACAAACACCTCAAACAACAAACACCTCAAACAACAAAAACCTCAAACAACAAACACCTCAAACAACAAATACCTCAAACAACAAACACCTCAAACAACAAACACCTCAAACAACAAACACCTCAAACAACAAACACCTCAAACAACAAACACCTCAAACAACAAACACCTGAAACAACAAACACCTGAAACAACAAATATCTCAAACAACATACAACTCAAACAACAAACACCTCAAACAACAAACACCTGAAACAACAAACACCCCAAACAACAAACACCCCAAACAACAAACACCCCAAACAACAAATACCTCAAACATCAAACACCTCAAACAACAAACACCTAAAACAACAAACACCCCAAACAACAAACACCTCAAACAACAAACACCCCAAACAACAAACACCTCAAACAGCAAACACCTCAAACAGCAAACACCTGAAACAACAAATAACTCAAAAAAACAAACTCCTCAAACAACAAACACCTCAAACAACAAACACCCCAAACAACAAATACCACAAACATCAAACACCTCAAACAACAAACACCTATAACAATTAACACCCCAAACAACAAACACCTCAAACAACAAACACCTCAAACAACAAACACCCCAAACAACAAATACCTCAAACATCAAACATTTCAAACAACAAACACCTCAAACAACAAACACCTCAACCAGCAAACACCTCAAACAACAAACACCTCAAACAACAAAAACCTCAAACAACAAACATCTCAAACAACAAATATCTCAAACAACCAGCACCTCAAACAACAAACACCTCAAACAACAAACGCCTCAAACAACAAACACCTCAAACAACAAATATCTCAAACAACAAACACCTCAAACAACAAACACCTCAAACAACAAATAACTCAAAACAACAAACACCTCAAACAGCAAACACCTCAAACAACAAACATTTCAAACAACAAACACCTCAAACAACAAACACCTCAAACAACAAACACGTCAAACAACAAACACCTCAAACAACAAACACCTCAAACAACAAAAACCTCAAACAACAAACACCTCAAACAACAAATATCTCAAACAACCAGCACCTCAAACAACAAACACCTCAAACAACAAACGCCTCAAACAACAAACACCTCAAACAACAAACACCTGAAACAACAAACACCTCAAACAACAAACACCTGAAACAACAAATATCTCAAACAACATACACCTCAAACAACAAACACCTCAAACAACAAACACCTGAAACAACAAATAACTCAAAACAACAAACACCTCAAATAGCAAACACCTCAAACAACAAACACCTCAAACAACAAACACCTCAAACAACAAATAACTCAAAACAACAAACGCCTCAAACAACAAATAACTCAAAACAACAAACACCTCAAACAACAAACACATCAAACAACAAACAACTCAAACAACAAATAACTCAAAAACCTCAAACAACAAACACCTCAAACAACAAAAACATCAAACAACAAACACCTCAAACAACAAACACCCCAAACAACAAACACATCAAACAACAAATACCTCAAACAACAAACACCACAAACAACAAACACCTCAAACAACAATCACCTCAAACAACAAACACCTGAAACAACAAATATCTCAAACAACAAACACCTCAAACAACAAACACCTCAAACAACAAACACCTCAAACAACAAACACGTCAAACAACAAACACCTCAAACAACAAATATCTCAAACAACAAAAACCTCAAACAACAAACACCTCAAACAACAAACACCTCAAACAGCAAACACCTCAAACAACAAACACCTCAAACAACAAACACCTCAAACAACAAACACCTGAAACAACAAATATCTCAAACAACAAACACCTCAAACAACAAACACCTCAAACAACAAACACCTCAAACAACAAACACCTCAAACAACAAATATCTCAAACAACAAACACCTCAAACAACAAACACCTCAAACAACAAATAACTCAAAACAACAAACACCTCAAACAGCAAACACCTCAAACAGCAAACACCTCAAACAACAAACACCTCAAACAACAAACACCTCAAACAACAAACACCTCAAACAACAAAAACCTCAAACAACAAACACCTCAAACAACAAATACCTCAAACAAAAAACACCTCAAACAACAAACACCTCAAACAACAAACACCTCAAACAAAAAACACCTCAAACAACAAACACCTCAAACAACAAACACCTCAAACAACAAACACCTGAAACAACAAATATCTCAAACAACATACACCTCAAACAACAAACACCTCAAACAACAAACACCTGAAACAACAGATAACTCAAACAACAAACACCTCAAACAGCAAACACCTCAAACAACAAACACCTCAAACAACAAATAACTCAAAACAACAAACACCTCAAACAACAAACACCTCAAACAACAAATAACTCAAAACAACCAACGCCTCAAACAACAAATAACTCAAAACAACAAACACCTGAAACAACAAACACCTCAAACAACAAACACATCAAACAACAAACAACTCAAACAACAAATAACTCAAAAACCTCAAACAACAAACACCTCAAACAACAAACACCCCAAACAACAAACACCTCAAACAGCAAACACCTCGAACAGCAAACACCTGAAACAACAAATAACTCAAAAAAACAAACACCTCAAACAACAAACACCTCAAACAACAAACACCCCAAACAACAAATACCTCAAACATCAAACACCTCAAACAACAAACACCTCAAACAACAAACACCTCAAACAAATAACACCCCAAACAACAAATACCTCAAACATCAAACATTTCAAACAACAAACACCTCAAACAACAAACACCTCAAACAGCAAACACCTCAAACAACAAACACCTCAAACAACAAACACCTCAAACAACAAACACCTCAAACAACAAACACCTCAAACAACAAACACCTGAAACAACAAATATCTCAAACAACAAACACCTCAAACAACAAACACCTCAAACATCAAACACCTCAAACAACAAACACCTCAAACAACAAATATCTCAAACAACAAACACCGCAAACAACAAATATCTCAAACAACAAACACCTCAAACAACAAACACCTCAAACAACAAACACCTCAAACAACAAACAACTCAAACAACAAACACCTCAAACAACAAACACCTGAAACAACAAATATCTCAAACAACATACACCTCAAACAACAAACACCTCAAACAACAAACACCTGAAACAACAGATAACTCAAACAACAAACACCTCAAACAGCAAACACCTCAAACAACAAATAACTCAAAACAACAAACACCTCAAATAGCAAACACCTCAAACAACAAACACCTCAAACAACAAACACCTCAAACAACAAATAACTCAAAACAACACACGCCTCAAACAACAAATAACTCAAAACAACAAACACCTGAAACGACAAACACCTCAAACAACAAACACATCAAACAACAAACAACTCAAACAACAAATAACTGAAAAACCTCAAACAACAAACACCTCAAACAACAAACACCTCAAACAACAAACACCTCAAACAACAAACACCTCAAACAACAAACACCTCAAACAACAAACACCTCAAACAACAAACACCTCAAACAACAAACATCTCAAACAACAAACATCTCCAACAACAAACACCCCAAACATCAAACACCTCAAACAACAAACACCCCAAACAACAAACACATCAAACAACAAACACCTCAAACAACAAACACCTCAAACAACAAACACCCCAAACAACAAACACCCCAAACAACAAATACCTCAATCATCAAACACCTCAAACAACAAACACCTAAAACAACAAACACCCCAAACAACAAACACATCAAACAACATACACCTCAAAGAACAAACACCTCAAACAACAAACACCCCAAACAACAAACACATCAAACAACAAACACCTCAAACAACAAACACCTCAAACAACAAACACCTCAAACAACAAACACCCCAAACAACAAACACCTCAAACAACAAACACCCCAAACAACAAACACCTCAAACAGCAAACACCTCAAACAGCAAACACCTGAAACAACAAATAACTCAAAAAAACAAACACCTCAAACAACAAACACCTCAAACAACAAACACCCCAAACAACAAATACCTCAAACAACAAACACCTCAAACAACAAACACCCCAAACAACAAACACATCAAACAAAAAACACCTCAAACAGCAAACACCTCAAACAACAAACGTCCCAAACAACAAACACCTTAAACAACAAACACCTTAAATAGCAAACACCTCAAACAACAAACACCCCAAACAACAAACACATCAAACAACAAACACCTCAAACAACAAACACCTCAAACAACAAACACCCCAAACAACAAACACCCCAAACAACAAACACCCCAAACAACAAATACCTCAAACATCAAACACCTCAAACAACAAACACCTAAAACAACAAACACCCCAAACAACAAACACATCAAACAACAAACACCTCAAACAACAAACACCTCAAACAGCAAACACCTCAAACAGCAAACACCTGAAACAACAAATAACTCAAAAAAACAAACACCTCAAACAACAAACACCTCAAACAACAAACACCCCAAACAACAAATACCTCAAACATCAAACACCTCAAACAACAAACACCTATAACAATTAACACCCCAAACAACAAACACCTCAAACAACAAACACCTCAAACAACAAACACCCCAAACAACAAATACCTCAAACATCAAACATTTCAAACAACAAACACCTCAAACAACAAACACCTCAACCAGCAAACACCTCAAACAACAAACACCTCAAACAACAAAAACCTCAAACAACAAAAACCTCAAACAACAAACATCTCAAACAACAAATATCTCAAACAACCAGCACCTCAAACAACAAACACCTCAAACAACAAACGCCTCAAACAACAAACACCTCAAACAACAAATATCTCAAACAACAAACACCTCAAACAACAAACACCTCAAACAACAAATAACTCAAAACAACAAACACCTCAAACAGCAAACACCTCAAACAACAAACACCTCAAACAACAAACACCTCAAACAACAAACACCTCAAACAACAAACACGTCAAACAACAAACACCTCAAACAACAAACACCTCAAACAACAAAAACCTCAAACAACAAACACCTCAAACAACAAATATCTCAAACAACCAGCACCTCAAACAACAAACACCTCAAACAACAAACGCCTCAAACAACAAACACCTCAAACAACAAACACCTGAAACAACAAACACCTCAAACAACAAACACCTGAAACAACAAATATCTCAAACAACATACACCTCAAACAACAAACACCTCAAACAACAAACACCTGAAACAACAAATAACTCAAAACAACAAACACCTCAAATAGCAAACACCTCAAACAACAAACACCTCAAACAACAAACACCTCAAACAACAAATAACTCAAAACAACAAACGCCTCAAACAACAAATAACTCAAAACAACAAACACCTCAAACAACAAACACATCAAACAACAAACAACTCAAACAACAAATAACTCAAAAACCTCAAACAACAAACACCTCAAACAACAAAAACATCAAACAACAAACACCTCAAACAACAAACACCCCAAACAACAAACACATCAAACAACAAATACCTCAAACAACAAACACCACAAACAACAAACACCTCAAACAACAATCACCTCAAACAACAAACACCTGAAACAACAAATATCTCAAACAACAAACACCTCAAACAACAAACACCTCAAACAACAAACACCTCAAACAACAAACACGTCAAACAACAAACACCTCAAACAACAAATATCTCAAACAACAAAAACCTCAAACAACAAACACCTCAAACAACAAACACCTCAAACAGCAAACACCTCAAACAACAAACACCTCAAACAACAAACACCTCAAACAACAAACACCTGAAACAACAAATATCTCAAACAACAAACACCTCAAACAACAAACACCTCAAACAACAAACACCTCAAACAACAAACACCTCAAACAACAAATATCTCAAACAACAAACACCTCAAACAACAAACACCTCAAACAACAAATAACTCAAAACAACAAACACCTCAAACAGCAAACACCTCAAACAGCAAACACCTCAAACAACAAACACCTCAAACAACAAACACCTCAAACAACAAACACCTCAAACAACAAAAACCTCAAACAACAAACACCTCAAACAACAAATACCTCAAACAAAAAACACCTCAAACAACAAACACCTCAAACAACAAACACCTCAAACAAAAAACACCTCAAACAACAAACACCTCAAACAACAAACACCTCAAACAACAAACACCTGAAACAACAAATATCTCAAACAACATACACCTCAAACAACAAACACCTCAAACAACAAACACCTGAAACAACAGATAACTCAAACAACAAACACCTCAAACAGCAAACACCTCAAACAACAAACACCTCAAACAACAAATAACTCAAAACAACAAACACCTCAAACAACAAACACCTCAAACAACAAATAACTCAAAACAACCAACGCCTCAAACAACAAATAACTCAAAACAACAAACACCTGAAACAACAAACACCTCAAACAACAAACACATCAAACAACAAACAACTCAAACAACAAATAACTCAAAAACCTCAAACAACAAACACCTCAAACAACAAACACCCCAAACAACAAACACCTCAAACAGCAAACACCTCGAACAGCAAACACCTGAAACAACAAATAACTCAAAAAAACAAACACCTCAAACAACAAACACCTCAAACAACAAACACCCCAAACAACAAATACCTCAAACATCAAACACCTCAAACAACAAACACCTCAAACAACAAACACCTCAAACAAATAACACCCCAAACAACAAATACCTCAAACATCAAACATTTCAAACAACAAACACCTCAAACAACAAACACCTCAAACAGCAAACACCTCAAACAACAAACACCTCAAACAACAAACACCTCAAACAACAAACACCTCAAACAACAAACACCTCAAACAACAAACACCTGAAACAACAAATATCTCAAACAACAAACACCTCAAACAACAAACACCTCAAACATCAAACTCCTCAAACAACAAACACCTCAAACAACAAATATCTCAAACAACAAACACCGCAAACAACAAATATCTCAAACAACAAACACCTCAAACAACAAACACCTCAAACAACAAACACCTCAAACAACAAACAACTCAAACAACAAACACCTCAAACAACAAACACCTGAAACAACAAATATCTCAAACAACATACACCTCAAACAACAAACACCTCAAACAACAAACACCTGAAACAACAGATAACTCAAACAACAAACACCTCAAACAGCAAACACCTCAAACAACAAATAACTCAAAACAACAAACACCTCAAATAGCAAACACCTCAAACAACAAACACCTCAAACAACAAACACCTCAAACAACAAATAACTCAAAACAACAAACGCCTCAAACAACAAATAACTCAAAACAACAAACACCTGAAACGACAAACACCTCAAACAACAAACACATCAAACAACAAACAACTCAAACAACAAATAACTGAAAAACCTCAAACAACAAACACCTCAAACAACAAACACCTCAAACAACAAACACCTCAAACAACAAACACCTCAAACAACAAACACCTCAAACAACAAACACCTCAAACAACAAACACCTCAAACAACAAACATCTCAAACAACAAACATCTCAAACAACAAACACCCCAAACATCAAACACCTCAAACAACAAACACCCCAAACAACAAACACATCAAACAACAAACACCTCAAACAACAAACACCTCAAACAACAAACACCCCAAACAACAAACACCCCAAACAACAAATACCTCAATCATCAAACACCTCAAACAACAAACACCTAAAACAACAAACACCCCAAACAACAAACACATCAAACAACATACACCTCAAAGAACAAACACCTCAAACAACAAACACCCCAAACAACAAACACATCAAACCACAAACACCTCAAACAACAAACACCTCAAACAACAAACACCTCAAACAACAAACACCCCAAACAACAAACACCTCAAACAACAAACACCCCAAACAACAAACACCTCAAACAGCAAACACCTCAAACAGCAAACACCTGAAACAACAAATAACTCAAAAAAACAAACACCTCAAACAACAAACACCTCAAACAACAAACACCCCAAACAACAAATACCTCAAACAACAAACACCTCAAACAACAAACACCCCAAACAACAAACACATCAAACAAAAAACAACTCAAACAGCAAACACCTCAAACAACAAACGTCCCAAACAACAAACACCTTAAACAACAAACACCTTAAATAGCAAACACCTCAAACAACAAACACCCCAAACAACAAACACATCAAACAACAAACACCTCAAACAACAAACACCTCAAACAACAAACACCCCAAACAACAAACACCCCAAACAACAAACACCCCAAACAACAAATACCTCAAACATCAAACACCTCAAACAACAAACACCTAAAACAACAAACACCCCAAACAACAAACACATCAAACAACAAACACCTCAAACAACAAACACCTCAAACAACAAACACCTCAAACAACAAACACATCAAACAACAAACACCCCAAACAACAAACACCTCAAACAGCAAACACCTCAAACAGCAAACACCTGAAACAACAAATAACTCAAAAAAACAAACACCTCAAACAACAAACACCTCAAACAACAAACACCCCAAACAACAAATACCTCAAACAACAAACACCTCAAACAACAAACACCCCAAACAACAAACACATCAAACAAAAAACACCTCAAACAGCAAACACCTCAAACAACAAACGTCCCAAACAACAAACACCTTAAACAACAAACACCTTAAATAGCAAACACCTCAAACAACAAACACCTCAAACAACAAACACCTGAAACAACAAATATCTCAAACAACAAACACCTCAAACAACAAACACCTCAAACAACAAACACATCAAACAACAAACACCCCAAACAACAAACACCTGAAACAACAAATAACTCAAAACAACAAACACCTAAAACAACAAACACCCCAAACAACAAACACCTCAAACAACAAACACCCCAAACAACAAACACCTCAAACAGCAAACACCTCAAACAGCAAACACCTGAAACAACAAATAACTCAAAAAAACAAACACCTCAAACAACAAACACCCCAAACAACAAATACCTCGAACATCAAACACCTCAAACAACAAACACCTAAAACAACTAACACCCAAACAACAAACACCTCAAACAACAAACACCTCAAACAACAAACTCCCCAAACAACAAATACCTCAAACATCAAACATTTCAAACAACAAACACCTCAAACAACAAACACCTCAAACAGCAAACACCTCAAACAACAAACACCTCAAACAACAAACACCTCAAACAACAAACACCTCAAACAACAAACACCTGAAACAACAAATATCTCAAACAACAAACACCTCAAACAACAAACACCTCAAACAACAAACACCTCAAACAACAAACACCTCAAACAACAAATATCTCAAACAACAAACACCTCAAACAACAAACACCTCAAACAACAAATAACTCAAAACAACAAACACCTCAAACAGCAAACACCTCAAACAACAAACACCTCAAACAACAAACACCTCAAACAACAAACACCTCAAACAACAAACACCTCAAACAACAAACACCTCAAACAACAAAAACCTCAAACAACAAACACCGCAAACAACAAATATCTCAAACAACAAACACCTCAAACAACAAACACCTCAAACAACAAACACCTCAAACAACAAACACCTCAAACAACAAACACCTCAAACAACAAACACCTGAAACAACAAATATCTCAAACAACATACACCTCAAACAACAAACACCTCAAACAACAAACACCTGAAACAACAGATAACTCAAACAACAAACACCTCAAACAGCAAACACCTCAAACAACAAACACCTCAAACAACAAATAACTCAAAACAACAAACACCTCAAATAGCAAACACCTCAAACAACAAACACCTCAAACAACAAACACCTCAAACAACAAATAACTCAAAACAACAAACGCCTCAAACAACAAATAACTCAAAACAACAAACACCTGAAACAACAAACACCTCAAACAACAAACACATCAAACAACAAACACCTCAAACAACAAATAACTCAAAAACCTCAAACAACTCAAACAACAAATAACTCAAAAACCTCAAACAACAAACACCTCAAACAACAAACACCTCAAACAACAAACACCTCAAACAACAAACACCTCAAACAACAAACACCTCAAACAACAAACACCTCAAACAACAAACACCTCAAACAACAAACACCGCAAACAACAAACACCTCAAACAACAAACACCTCAAACAACAAACATCTCAAACAACAGATAACTCAAACAACAAACACCTCAAACAGCAAACACCTCAAACAACAAACACCTCAAACAACAAATAACTCAAAACAACAAACACCTCAAACAACAAACATCTCAAACAAACACCTCAAACAACAAACACCTCAAACAACAAATAACTCAAAACAACAAACGCCTCAAACAACAAATAACTCAAAACAACAAACACCCCAAACAACAAATACCTCAAACAACAAACACCTCAAACAACAAACACCCCAAACAACAAACACATCAAACAAAAAACACCTCAAACAGCAAACACCTCAAACAACAAACACCTCAAACAACAAACACCTCAAACAACAAACACCTCAAACAACAAACACCTCAAACAACAAACACCTGAAACAACAAATATCTCAAACAACAAACACCTCAAACAACAAACACCTCAAACATCAAACACCTCAAACAACAAACACCTCAAACAACAAATATCTCAAACAACAAACACCGCAAACAACAAATATCTCAAACAATAAACACCTCAAACAACAAACACCTCAAACAACAAACACCTCAAACAACAAACACCTCAAACAACAAACAACTCAAACAACAAACACCTCAAACAACAAACACCTGAAACAACAAATATCTCAAACAACATACACCTCAAACAACAAACACCTCAAACAACAAACACCTGAAACAACAGATAACTCAAACAACAAACACCTCAAACAGCAAACACCTCAAACAACAAACACCTCAAACAACAAATAACTCAAAACAACAAACACCTCAAATAGCAAACACCTCAAACAACAAACACCTCAAACAACAAACACCTCAAACAACAAATAACTCAAAACAACAAACGCCTCAAACAACAAATAACTCAAAACAACAAACACCTGAAACGACAAACACCTCAAACAACAAACACATCAAACAACAAACAACTCAAACAACAAATAACTGAAAAACCTCAAACAACAAACACCTCAAACAACAAACACCTCAAACAACAAACACCTCAAACAACAAACACCTCAAACAACAAACACCTCAAACAACAAACACCTCAAACAACAAACACCTCAAACAACAAACATCTCAAACAACAAACATCTCAAACAACAAACACCCCAAACATCAAACACCTCAAACAACAAACACCCCAAACAACAAACACATCAAACAACAAACACCTCAAACAACAAACACCTCAAACAACAAACACCCCAAACAACAAACACCTCAAACAGCAAACACCTCAAACAGCAAACACCTGAAACAACAAATAACTCAAAAAAACAAACACCTCAAACAACAAACACCTCAAACAACAAACACCCCAAACAACAAATACCTCAAACAACAAACACCTCAAACAACAAACACCCCAAACAACAAACACCCCAAACAACAAACACATCAAACAACAAACACCTCAAACAACAAACACCTCAAACAACAAACACCCCAAACAACAAACACCCCAAACAACAAACACCCCAAACAACAAATACCTCAAACATCAAACACCTCAAACAACAAACACCTAAAACAACAAACACCCCAAACAACAAACACATCAAACAACAAACACCTCAAACAACAAACACCTCAAACAACGAACACCCCAAACAACAAACACATCAAACAACAAACACCTCAAACAACAAACACCTCAAACAACAAACACCTCAAACAACAAACACCCCAAACAACAAATACCTCAAACAACAAACACCCCAAACAACAAACACCTCAAACAGCAAACACCTCAAACAGCAAACACCTGAAACAACAAATAACTCAAAAAAACAAACACCTCAAACAACAAACACCTCAAACAACAAACACCCCAAACAACAAATACCTCAAACAACAAACACCTCAAACAACAAACACCCCAAACAACAAACACATCAAACAAAAAACACCCCAAACAACAAATACCTCAAACAACAAACACCCCAAACAACAAACACCTCAAACAGCAAACACCTCAAACAGCAAACACCTGAAACAACAAATAACTCAAAAAAACAAACACCTCAAACAACAAACACCTCAAACAACAAACACCCCAAACAACAAATACCTCAAACAACAAACACCTCAAACAACAAACACCCCAAACAACAAACACATCAAACAAAAAACACCTCAAACAGCAAACACCTCAAACAACAAACGTCCCAAACAACAAACACCTTAAACAACAAACACCTTAAATAGCAAACACCTCAAACAACAAACACATCAAACAACAAACACCCCAAACAACAAACACCTGAAACAACAAATAACTAAAAACAACAAACACCTAAAACAACAAACACCCCAAACAACAAACACCTCAAACAACAAACACCCCAAACAACAAACACCTCAAACAGCAAACACCTCAAACAGCAAACACCTGAAACAACAAATATCTCAAACAACAAACACCTCAAACAACAAACACCTCAAACAACAAACACATCAAACAACAAACACCCCAAACAACAAACACCTGAAACAACAAATAACTCAAAACAACAAACACCTAAAACAACAAACACCCCAAACAACAAACACCTCAAACAACAAACACCCCAAACAACAAACACCTCAAACAGCAAACACCTCAAACAGCAAACACCTGAAACAACAAATAACTCAAAAAAACAAACACCTCAAACAACAAACACCTCAAACAACAAACACCCCAAACAACAAATACCTCGAACATCAAACACCTCAAACAACAAACACCTAAAACAACTAACACCCAAACAACAAACACCTCAAACAACAAACACCTCAAACAACAAACTCCCCAAACAACAAATACCTCAAACATCAAACATTTCAAACAACAAACACCTCAAACAACAAACACCTCAAACAGCAAACACCTCAAACAACAAACACCTCAAACAACAAACACCTCAAACAACAAACACCTCAAACAACAAACACCTGAAACAACAAATATCTCAAACAACAAACACCTCAAACAACAAACACCTCAAACAACAAACACCTCAAACAACAAACACCTCAAACAACAAATATCTCAAACAACAAACACCTCAAACAACAAACACCTCAAACAACAAATAACTCAAAACAACAAACACCTCAAACAGCAAACACCTCAAACAACAAACACCTCAAACAACAAACACCTCAAACAACAAACACCTCAAACAACAAACACCTCAAACAACAAACACCTCAAACAACAAAAACCTCAAACAACAAACACCGCAAACAACAAATATCTCAAACAACAAACACCTCAAACAACAAACACCTCAAACAACAAACACCTCAAACAACAAACACCTCAAACAACAAACACCTCAAACAACAAACACCTGAAACAACAAATATCTCAAACAACATACACCTCAAACAACAAACACCTCAAACAACAAACACCTGAAACAACAGATAACTCAAACAACAAACACCTCAAACAGCAAACACCTCAAACAACAAACACCTCAAACAACAAATAACTCAAAACAACAAACACCTCAAATAGCAAACACCTCAAACAACAAACACCTCAAACAACAAACACCTCAAACAACAAATAACTCAAAACAACAAACGCCTCAAACAACAAATAACTCAAAACAACAAACACCTGAAACAACAAACACCTCAAACAACAAACACATCAAACAACAAACAACTCAAACAACAAATAACTCAAAAAGCTCAAACAACTCAAACAACAAATAACTCAAAAACCTCAAACAACAAACACCTCAAACAACAAACACCTCAAACAACAAACACCTCAAACAACAAACACCTCAAACAACAAACACCTCAAACAACAAACACCTCAAACAACAAACACCGCAAACAACAAACACCTCAAACAACAAACACCTCAAACAACAAACATCTCAAACAACAGATAACTCAAACAACAAACACCTCAAACAGCAAACACCTCAAACAACAAACACCTCAAACAACAAATAACTCAAAACAACAAACACCTCAAACAACAAACATCTCAAACAAACACCTCAAACAACAAACACCTCAAACAACAAATAACTCAAAACAACAAACGCCTCAAACAACAAATAACTCAAAACAACAAACACCCCAAACAACAAATACCTCAAACAACAAACACCTCAAACAACAAACACCCCAAACAACAAACACATCAAACAAAAAACACCTCAAACAGCAAACACCTCAAACAACAAACACCTCAAACAACAAACACCTCAAACAACAAACACCTCAAACAACAAACACCTCAAACAACAAACACCTGAAACAACAAATATCTCAAACAACAAACACCTCAAACAACAAACACCTCAAACATCAAACACCTCAAACAACAAACACCTCAAACAACAAATATCTCAAACAACAAACACCGCAAACAACAAATATCTCAAACAATAAACACCTCAAACAACAAACACCTCAAACAACAAACACCTCAAACAACAAACACCTCAAACAACAAACAACTCAAACAACAAACACCTCAAACAACAAACACCTGAAACAACAAATATCTCAAACAACATACACCTCAAACAACAAACACCTCAAACAACAAACACCTGAAACAACAGATAACTCAAACAACAAACACCTCAAACAGCAAACACCTCAAACAACAAACACCTCAAACAACAAATAACTCAAAACAACAAACACCTCAAATAGCAAACACCTCAAACAACAAACACCTCAAACAACAAACACCTCAAACAACAAATAACTCAAAACAACAAACGCCTCAAACAACAAATAACTCAAAACAACAAACACCTGAAACGACAAACACCTCAAACAACAAACACATCAAACAACAAACAACTCAAACAACAAATAACTGAAAAACCTCAAACAACAAACACCTCAAACAACAAACACCTCAAACAACAAACACCTCAAACAACAAACACCTCAAACAACAAACACCTCAAACAACAAACACCTCAAACAACAAACACCTCAAACAACAAACATCTCAAACAACAAACATCTCAAACAACAAACACCCCAAACATCAAACACCTCAAACAACAAACACCCCAAACAACAAACACATCAAACAACAAACACCTCAAACAACAAACACCTCAAACAACAAACACCCCAAACAACAAACACCCCAAACAACAAATACCTCAATCATCAAACACCTCAAACAACAAACACCTAAAACAACAAACACCCCAAACAACAAACACATCAAACAACATACACCTCAAACAACAAACACCTCAAACAACAAACACCCCAAACAACAAACACATCAAACAACAAACACCTCAAACAACAAACACCTCAAACAACAAACACCTCAAACAACAAACACCCCAAACAACAAACACCTCAAACAACAAACACCCCAAACAACAAACACCTCAAACAGCAAACACCTCAAACAGCAAACACCTGAAACAACAAATAACTCAAAAAAACAAACACCTCAAACAACAAACACCTCAAACAACAAACACCCCAAACAACAAATACCTCAAACAACAAACACCTCAAACAACAAACACCCCAAACAACAAACACATCAAACAAAAAACACCTCAAACAGCAAACACCTCAAACAACAAACGTCCCAAACAACAAACACCTTAAACAACAAACACCTTAAATAGCAAACACCTCAAACAACAAACACCCCAAACAACAAACACATCAAACAACAAACACCTCAAACAACAAACACCTCAAACAACAAACACCCCAAACAACAAACACCCCAAACAACAAACACCCCAAACAACAAATACCTCAAACATCAAACACCTCAAACAACAAACACCTAAAACAACAAACACCCCAAACAACAAACACATCAAACAACAAACACCTCAAACAACAAACACCTCAAACAACAAACACCCCAAACAACAAACACATCAAACAACAAACACCTCAAACAACAAACACCTCAAACAACAAACACCTCAAACAACAAACACCCCAAACAACAAACACCTCAAACAACAAACACCCCAACCAACAAACACCTCAAACAGCAAACACCTCAAACAGCAAACACCTGAAACAACAAATAACTCAAAAAAACAAACACCTCAAACAACAAACACCTCAAACAACAAACACCCCAAACAACAAATACCTCAAACAACAAACACCTCAAACAACAAACACCCCAAACAACAAACACATCAAACAAAAAACACCTCAAACAGCAAACACCTCAAACAACAAACGTCCCAAACAACAAACACCTTAAACAACAAACACCTTAAATAGCAAACACCTCAAACAACAAACACCTCAAACAACAAACACCTGAAACAACAAATATCTCAAACAACAAACACCTCAAACAACAAACACCTCAAACAACAAACACATCAAACAACAAACACCCCAAACAACAAACACCTGAAACAACAAATAACTCAAAACAACAAACATCTAAAACAACAAACACCCCAAACAACAAACACCTCAAACAACAAACACCCCAAACAACAAACACCTCAAACAGCAAACACCTCAAACAGCAAACACCTGAAACAACAAATAACTCAAAAAAACAAACACCTCAAACAACAAACACCTCAAACAACAAACACCCCAAACAACAAATACCTCAAACATCAAACACCTCAAACAACAAACACCTAAAACAACTAACACCCAAACAACAAACACCTCAAACAACAAACACCTCAAACAACAAACTCCCCAAACAACAAATACCTCAAACATCAAACATTTCAAACAACAAACACCTCAAACAACAAACACCTCAAACAGCAAACACCTCAAACAACAAACACCTCAAACAACAAACACCTCAAACAACAAACACCTGAAACAACAAATATCTCAAACAACAAACACCTCAAACAACAAACACCTCAAACAACAAACACCTCAAACAACAAACACCTCAAACAACAAATATCTCAAACAACAAACACCTCAAACAACAAACACCTGAAACAACAAATAACTCAAAACAACAAACACCTCAAACAGCAAACACCTCAAACAACAAACACCTCAAACAACAAACACCTCAAACAACAAACACCTCAAACAACAAACACCTCAAACAACAAACACCTCAAACAACAAAAACCTCAAACAACAAACACCGCAAACAACAAATATCTCAAACAACAAACACCTCAAACAACAAACACCTCAAACAACAAACACCTCAAACAACAAACACCTCAAACAACAAACACCTGAAACAACAAATATCTCAAACAACATACACCTCAAACAACAAACACCTCAAACAACAAACACCTGAAACAACAGATAACTCAAACAACAAACACCTCAAACAGCAAACACCTCAAACAACAATCACCTCAAACAACAAATAACTCAAAACAACAAACACCTCAAATAGCAAACACCTCAAACAACAAACACCTCAAACAACAAACACCTCAAACAACAAATAACTCAAAACAACAAACGCCTCAAACAACAAATAACTCAAAACAACAAACACCTGAAACAACAAACACCTCAAACAACAAACACATCAAACAACAAACAACTCAAACAACAAATAACTCAAAAACCTCAAACAACAAATAACTCAAAAACCTCAAACAACAAACACCTCAAACAACAAACACCTCAAACAACAAACACCTCAAACAACAAACACCTCAAACAACAAACACCTCAAACAACAAACACCTCAAACAACAAACACCGCAAACAACAAACACCTCAAACAACAAACACCTCAAACAACAAACATCTCAAACAACAGATAACTCAAACAACAAACACCTCAAACAGCAAACACCTCAAACAACAAACACCTCAAACAACAAATAACTCAAAACAACAAACACCTCAAACAACAAACATCTCAAACAAACACCTCAAACAACAAACACCTCAAACAACAAATAACTCAAAACAACAAACACCTGAAACAACAAACACCTCAAACAACAAACACATCAAACAACAAACAACTCAAACAACAAATAACTCAAAAACCTCAAACAACAAACACCTCAAACAACAAAAACATCAAACAACAAACACCTCAAACAACAAACACCCCAAACAACAAACAAATCAAACAACAAACACCTCAAACAACAAACACCACAAACAACAAACACCTCAAACAACAAACACCTCAAACAACAAACACCTGAAACAACAAATATCTCAAACAACAAACACCTCAAACAACAAACACCTCAAACAACAAACACCTCAAACAACAAACACCTCAAACAACAAATATCTCAAACAACAAACACCTCAAACAACAAACACCTCAAACAACAAATAACTCAAAACAACAAACACCTCAAACAGCAAACACCTCAAACAACAAACACCTCAAACAACAAACACCTCAAACAACAAACACCTCAAACAACAAACACCTCAAACAACAAAAACCTCAAACAACAAACACCTCAAACAACAAATACCTCAAACAACAAACACCTCAAACAACAAACACCTCAAACAACAAACACCTCAAACAACAAACACCTCAAACAACAAACACCTCAAACAACAAACACCTCAAACAACAAACACCTCAAACAACAAACACCTGAAACAACAAATATCTCAAACAACAAACACCTCAAACAACAAACACCTCAAACAACAAATAACTCAAAACAACAAACACCTCAAACAGCAAACACCTCAAACAACAAACACCTCAAACAACAAACACCTCAAACAACAAACACCTCAAACAACAAACACCTCAAACAACAAAAACCTCAAACAACAAACACCTCAAACAACAAATACCTCAAACAACAAACACCTCAAACAACAAACACCTCAAACAACAAACACCTCAAACAACAAACACCTCAAACAACAAATACCTCAAACAACAAACACCTCAAACAACAAACACCTGAAACAACAAATATCTCAAACAACATACAACTCAAACAACAAACACCTCAAACAACAAACACCTGAAACAACAAACACCCCAAACAACAAACACCCCAAACAACAAACACCCCAAACAACAAATACCTCAAACATCAAACACCTCAAACAACAAACACCTAAAACAACAAACACCCCAAACAACAAACACCTCAAACAACAAACACCCCAAACAACAAACACCTCAAACAGCAAACACCTCAAACAGCAAACACCTGAAACAACAAATAACTCAAAAAAACAAACACCTCAAACAACAAACACCTCAAACAACAAACACCCCAAACAACAAATACCTCAAACATCAAACACCTCAAACAACAAACACCTATAACAATTAACACCCCAAACAACAAACAGCTCAAACAACAAACACCTCAAACAACAAACACCCCAAACAACAAATACCTCAAACATCAAACATTTCAAACAACAAACACCTCAAACAACAAACACCTCAAACAGCAAACACCTCAAACAACAAACACCTCAAACAACAAACACCTCAAACACCAACACCTCAAACAACAAACACCTCAAACACCAACACCTCAAACAACAAACACCTCAAACAACAAACACCTCAAACAACAAACACCTCAAACAACAAATAACTCAAAACAACAAACACCTCAAACAGCAAACACCTCAAACAACAAACACCTCAAACAACAAACACCTCAAACAACAAACACCTCAAACAACAAACACCTCAAACAACAAACACCTCAAACAACAAACACCTCAAACAACAAAAACCTCAAACAACAAACACCGCAAACAACAAATATCTCAAACAACAAACACCTCAAACAACAAACACCTCAAACAACAAACACCTCAAACAACAAACACCTCAAACAACAAACACCTCAAACAACAAACACCTCAAACAACAAATATCTCAAACAACATACACCTCAAACAACAAACACCTCAAACAACAAACACCTGAAACAACAGATAACTCAAACAACAAACACCTCAAACAGCAAACACCTCAAACAACAAACACCTCAAACAACAAATAACTCAAAACAACAAACACCTCAAATAGCAAATAACTCAAAACAACAAACGCCTCAAACGACAAACACCTCAAACAACAAACACCTCAAACAACAAACAACAAATAACTCAAAAACCTCAAACAACAAACACCTCAAACAACAAACACCTCAAACAACAAACACCTCAAACAACAAACACCTCAAACAACAAACACCTCAAACAACAAACACCTGAAACAACAAATATCTCAAACAACAATCACCTCAAACAACAAACACCTCAAACAACAAACACCTCAAACAACAAACACCTCAAACAACAAACACCTCAAACAACAAACACCTCAAACAACAAACACCTCAAACAACAAATATCTCAAACAACAAACACCTCAAACAACAAACACCTCAAACAACAAACACCTCAAACAGCAAACACCTCAAACAACAAACACCTCAAACAACAAACACCTCAAACAACAAACACCTCAAACAACAAACACCCCAAACAACAAACACCTCAAACAGGCTGAACAGGCTGAAAATAGATAAGTCCCCGGGGCCTGATGGGATTTATCCTAGGATTCTCTGGGAGGCCAGGGAAGAGATTGCTGGACCATTGGCTTTGATTTTGATGTCATCATTGGATACAGGAATAGTGCCAGAGGACTGGAGGATAGCAAATGTGGTCCCTTTGTTCAAAAAGGGGAGCAGAGACAACCCCGGCAACTATAGACCGGTGAGCCTCACGTCTGTAGTGGGTAAAGTCTTGGAGGGCATTATAAGAGACAAGATTTATAATCATCTAGATAGGAATAATATGATCAGGGATAGTCAGCATGGCTTTGTGAAGGGTAGGTCATGCCTCACAAACCTTATCGAGTTCTTTGAGAAGGTGACTGAACAGGTAGACGAGGGTAGAGCAGTTGATGTGGTGTATATGGATTTCAGCAAAGCGTTTGATAAGGTTCCCCACGGTAGGCTATTGCAGAAAATACGGAGGCTGGGGATTGAGGGTGATTTAGAGATGTGGATCAGAAATTGGCTAGCTGAAAGAAGACAGAGGGTGGTGGTTGATGGGAAATGTTCAGAATGGAGTTCTGTCACAAGTGGAGTACCACAAGGATCTGTTCTGGGGCCGTTGCTGTTTGTCATTTTTATCAATGACCTAGAGGAAGGCGCAGAAGGGTGGGTGAGTAAATTTGCAGACGATACTAAAGTCGGTGGTGTTGTCGATAGTGTGGAAGTATGTAGTAGGTTACAGAAGGATATAGATAAGCTGCAGAGCTGGGCTGAGAGGTGGCAAATGGAGTTTAATGTAGAGAAGTGTGAGGTGATTCACTTTGGAAGGAAAAACAGGAATGTGGAATATGTGGCTAATGGAAAAGTTCTTGAAAGTGTGGATGAGCAGAGGGATCTAGGTGTCCATGTACATAGATCCCTGAAAGTTGCCACCCAGGTTAATAGGGTGGTGAAGAAGGCCTATGGAGTGTTGGCCTTTATTGGTAGAGGGATTGAGTTCCGGAGTCAGGAGGTCATGTTGCAGCTGTACAGAACTCTGGTACGGCCGCATTTGGAGTATTGCGTACAGTTCTGGTCACCGCATTATAGGAAGGACGTGGAGGCTTTGGAACGGGTGCAGAGGAGATTTACCAGGATGTTGCCTGGTATGGAGGGAAAATCTTATGAGGAAAGGCTGATGGACTTGAGGTTGTTTTCGTTAGAGAGAAGAAGGTTAAGAGGAGACTTAATAGAGGCATACAAAATGATCAGAGGGTTAGATAGGGTGGACAGTGAGAGCCTTCTCCCGCGGATGGAAATGGCTAGCACGAGGGGACATAGCCTTAAACTGAGGGGTAATAGATATAGGACAGAGGTCAGGGGTAGGTTCTTTACGCAAAGAGTAGTGAGGCCGTGGAATGCCCTACCTGCTACAGTAGTGAACTCGCCAACATTAAGGGTATTTAAAAGTTTATTGGATAAACATATGGATGATAATGGTATAGTGTAGGTTAGATGGCTTTTGTTTCGGTGCAACATCGTGGGCCGAAGGGCCTGTACTGCGCTGTATTGTTCTATGTTCTATGTTCAAACAGCAAACACCTGAAACAACAAATAACTCAAAAAAACAAACACCTCAAACAACAAACACCTCAAACAACAAACACCACAAACAACAAATACCTCAAACATCAAACACCTCAAACAACAAACACCTAAAACAACTAACACCCCAAACAACAAACACCTCAAACAACAAACACCTCAAACAACAAACACCCCAAACAACAAATACCTCAAACATCAAACACCTCAAACAACAAACACCTATAACAACTAACACCCCAAACAACAAACACCTCAAACAACAAACACCTCAAACAACAAACACCCCAAACAACAAATACCTCAAACATCAAACATTTCAAACAACAAACACCTCAAACAACAAACACCTCAAACAGCAAACACCTCAAACAACAAACACCTCAAACAACAAACACCTCAAACAACAAACACCTCAAACAACAAACACCTCAAACAACAAACACCTGAAACAACAAATATCTCAAACAACAAACACCTCAAACAACAAACACCTCAAACATCAAACACCTCAAACAACAAACACCTCAAACAACAAATATCTCAAACAACAAACACCTCAAACAACAAATAACTCAAAACAACAAACACCTCAAACAGCAAACACCTCAAACAACAAACACCTCAAACAACAAACACCTCAAACAACAAAAACCTCAAACAACAAACACCGCAAACAACAAATATCTCAAACAACAAACACCTCAAACAACAAACACCTCAAACAACAAACACCTCAAACAACAAACACCTCAAACAACAAATATCTCAAACAACATACACCTCAAACAACAAACACCTCAAACAACAAACACCTGAAACAACAGATAACTCAAACAACAAACACCTCAAACAGCAAACACCTCAAACAACAAACACCTCAAACAACAAATAACTCAAAACAACAAACACCTCAAATAGCAAATAACTCAAAACAACAAACGCCTCAAACAACAAATAACTCAAAACAACAAACACCTGAAACGACAAACACCTCAAACAACAAACACATCAAACAACAAACAACAAATAACTCAAAAACCTCAAACAACAAACACCTCAAACAACAAACACCTCAAACAACAAACACCTCAAACAACAAACACCACAAACAACAAACACCTCAAGCAACATACACCTCAAACAACAAACACCTCAAACAACAAACATCTCAAACAACAAACATCTCAAACAACAAACACCTCAAACATCAAACACCTCAAACAACAAACACCCCAAACAACAAAAACATCAAACAACAAACACCCCAAACAACAAACACATCAAACAACAAACACCTCAAACAACAAACACCTCAAACAACAAACACCTGAAACAACAAATATCTCAAACAACAATCACTTCAAACAACAAACACCTCAAACAACAAACACCTCAAACAACAAACACCTCAAACAACAAACACCTCAAACAACAAACACCTCAAACAACAAACACCTCAAACAACAAATATCTCAAACAACAAACACCTCAAACAACAAACACCTCAAACAACAAACACCTCAAACAGAAAACACCTCAAACAACAAACACCTCAAACAACAAACACCTCAAACAACAAACACCTCAAACAACAAACACCCCAAACAACAAACACCTCAAACAGCAAACACCTCAAACAGCAAACACCTGAAACTACAAATAACTCAAAAAAACGAACACCTCAAACAACAAACACCTCAAACAACAAACATCCCAAACAACAAATACCTCAAACATCAAACACCTCAAACAACAAACACCTAAAACAACTCACACCCCAAACAACAAACACCTCAAACAACAAACACCTCAAACAACAAACACCCCAAACAACAAATACCTCAAACATCAAACATTTCAAACAACAAACACCTCAAACAACAAACACCTCAAACAGCAATCACCTCAAACAACAAACACCTCAAACAAAAAACACCTCAAACAACAAACACCTCAAACAACAAACACCTCAAACAACAAACACCTGAAACTACAAATATCTCAAACAACAAACACCTCAAACAACAAACACCTCAAACATCAAACACCTCAAACAACAAACACCTCAAACAACAAATATCTCAAACAACAAACACCTCAAACAACAAACACCGCAAACAACAAATAACTCAAAACAACAAACACCTCAAACAGCAAACACCTCAAACAACAAACACCTCAAACAACAAACACCTCAAACAACAAACACCTCAAACAACAAACACCTCAAACAACAAACACCTCAAACAACAAAAACCTCAAACAACAAACACCGCAAACAACAAACACCCCAAACAACAAACACATCAAACAACAAACACCGCAAACAACAAACACCTCAAACAACAAACACCTGAAACAACAAATATCTCAAACAACAATCACCTCAAACAACAAACACCTCAAACAACAAACACCTCAAACAACAAACACCTCAAACAACAAACACCTGAAACAACAAATATCTCAAACAACAAACACCTCAAACAACAAACACCTCAAACATCAAACACCTCAAACAACAAACACCTCAAACAACAAACACCTCAAACAACAAACACCCCAAACAACAAACACCTCAAACAGCAAACACCTCAAACAGCAAACACCTGAAACTACAAATAACTCAAAAAAACAAACACCTCAAACAACAAACACCTCAAACAACAAACACCCCAAACAACAAATACCTCAAACATCAAACACCTCAAACAACAAACACCTAAAACAACTCACACCCCAAACAACAAACACCTCAAACAACAAACACCCCAAACAACAAATACCTCAAACATCAAACATTTCAAACAACAAACACCTCAAACAACAAACACCTCAAACAGCAAACACCTCAAACAACAAACACCTCAAACAACAAACACCTCAAACAACAAACACCACAAACAACAAACACCTCAAACAACAAACACCTGAAACAACAAATATCTCAAACAACAAATATCTCAAACAACAAACACCTCAAACAACAAACACCTCAAACATCAAACACCTCAAACAACAAACACCTCAAACAACAAATATCTCAAACAACAAACACCTCAAACAACAAACACCGCAAACAACAAATAACTCAAAACAACAAACACCTCAAACAGCAAACACCTCAAACAACAAACACCTCAAACAACAAACACCTCAAACAACAAACACCTCAAACAACAAACACCTCAAACAACAAACACCTCAAACAACAAAAACCTCAAACAACAAACACCGCAAACAACAAACACCCCAAACAACAAACACATCAAACAACAAACACCTCAAACAACAAACACCTCAAACAACAAACACCTGAAACAACAAATATCTCAAACAACAATCACCTCAAACAACAAACACCTCAAACAACAAACACCTCAAACAACAAACACCGCAAACAACAAACACCTCAAACAACAAACACCTGAAACAACAAATATCTCAAACAACAAACACCTCAAACAACAAACACCTCAAACATCAAACACCTCAAACAACAAACACCTCAAACAACAAATATCTCAAACAACAAACACCTCAAACAACAAACACCGCAAACAACAAATAACTCAAAACAACAAACACCTCAAACAGCAAACACCTCAAACAACAAACACCTCAAACAACAAACACCTCAAACAACAAACACCTCAAACAACAAACACCTCAAACAACAAACACCTCAAACAACAAAAACCTCAAACAACAAACACCGCAAACAACAAATATCTCAAACAACTAACACCTCAAACAACAAACACCTCAAACAACAAACACCTGAAACAACAAACACCTGAAACAACAAATATCTCAAACAACAATCACCTCAAACAACAAACACCTCAAACAACAAACACCTCAAACAACAAACACCTCAAACAACAAACACCTCAAACAACAAACACCTCAAACAACAAATATCTCAAACAACAAACACCTCAAACAACAAACACCTCAAACAACAAACACCTCAAACAGAAAACACCTCAAACAACAAACACCTCAAACAACAAACACCTCAAACAACAAACACCTCAAACAACAAACACCCCAAACAACAAACACCTCAAACAGCAAACACCTCAAACAGCAAACACCTGAAACTACAAATAACTCAAAAAAACAAACACCTCAAACAACAAACACCTCAAACAACAAACACCCCAAACAACAAATACCTCAAACATCAAACACCTCAAACAACAAACACCTAAAACAACTCACACCCTAAACAACAAACACCTCAAACAACAAACACCTCAAACAACAAACACCCCAAACAACAAATACCTCAAACATCAAACACCTCAAACAACAAACACCTCAAACAACAAACACCTCAAACAACAAACACCTCAAACAACAAACACCTCAAACAACAAATATCTCAAACAACAAACACCTCAAACAACAAACACCTCAAACAACAAACACCTCAAACAGAAAACACCTCAAACAACAAACACCTCATACAACAAACACCTCAAACAACAAACACCTCAAACAACAAACACCCCAAACAACAAACACCTCAAACAGCAAACACCTCAAACAGCAAACACCTGAAACTACAAATAACTCAAAAAAACGAACACCTCAAACAACAAACACCTCAAACAACAAACATCCCAAACAACAAATACCTCAAACATCAAACACCTCAAACAACAAACACCTAAAACAACTCACACCCCAAACAACAAACACCTCAAACAACAAACACCTCAAACAACAAACACCCCAAACAACAAATACCTCAAACATCAAACATTTCAAACAACAAACACCTCAAACAACAAACACCTCAAACAGCAAACACCTCAAACAACAAACACCTCAAACAACAAACACCTCAAACAACAAACACCTCAAACAACAAACACCTCAAACAACAAACACCTGAAACAACAAATATCTCAAACAACAAACACCTCAAACAACAAACACCTCAAACATCAAACACCTCAAACAACAAACACCTCAAACAACAAATATCTCAAACAACAAACACCTCAAACAACAAACACCGCAAACAACAAATAACTCAAAACAACAAACACCTCAAACAGCAAACACCTCAAACAACAAACACCTCAAACAACAAACACCTCAAACAACAAACACCTCAAACAACAAACACCTCAAACAACAAACACCTCAAACAACAAAAACCTCAAACAACAAAAGCGCAAACAACAAACACCCCAAACAACAAACACATCAAACAACAAACACCTCAAACAACAAACACCTCAAACAACAAACACCTGAAACAACAAATATCTCAAACAACAATCACCTCAAACAACAAACACCTCAAACAACAAACACCTCAAACAACAAACACCTCAAACAACAAACACCTGAAACAACAAATATCTCAAACAACAAACACCTCAAACAACAAACACCTCAAACATCAAACACCTCAAACAACAAACACCTCAAACAACAAACACCTCAAACAACAAACACCCCAAACAACAAACACCTCAAACAGCAAACACCTCAAACAGCAAACACCTGAAACTACAAATAACTCAAAAAAACAAACACCTCAAACAACAAAAACCTCAAACAACAAACACCCCAAACAACAAATACCTCAAACATCAAACACCTCAAACAACAAACACCTAAAACAACTCACACCCCAAACAACAAACACCTCAAACAACAAACACCCCAAACAACAAATACCTCAAACATCAAACATTTCAAACAACAAACACCTCAAACAACAAACACCTCAAACAGCAAACACCTCAAACAACAAACACCTCAAACAACAAACACCTCAAACAACAAACACCACAAACAACAAACACCTCAAACAACAAACACCTGAAACAACAAATATCTCAAACAACAAATATCTCAAACAACAAACACCTCAAACAACAAACACCTCAAACATCAAACACCTCAAACAACAAACACCTCAAACAACAAATATCTCAAACAACAAACACCTCAAACAACAAACACCGCAAACAACAAATAACTCAAAACAACAAACACCTCAAACAGCAAACACCTCAAACAACAAACACCTCAAACAACAAAACACCTCAAACAACAAACACCTCAAACAACAAACACCTCAAACAACAAACACCTCAAACAACAAACACCTCAAACAACAAACACCTCAAACAACAAACACCTCAAACAACAAACACCTCAAACAACAAACACCTGAAACAACAAATATCTCAAACAACAAACACCTCAAACAACAAACACCTCAAACATCAAACACCTCAAACAACAAACACCTCAAACAACAAATATCTCAAACAACAAACACCGCAAACAACAAATATCTCAAACAACAAACACCTCAAACAACAAACACCTCAAACAACAAACACCTCAAACAACAAACACCTCAAACAACAAACAACTCAAACAACAAACACCTCAAACAACAAACACCTGAAACAACAAATATCTCAAACAACATACACCTCAAACAACAAACACCGCAAACAACAAATAACTCAAAACAACAAACACCTGAAACAACAAACACCTCAAACAAAAAACACATCAAACAACAAACAACTCAAACAACAAATAACTCAAAAACCTCAAACAACAAACACCTCAAACAACAAACACCCCAAACAACAAACACCTCAAACAACAAACACCGCAAACAACAAATAACTCAAAACAACAAACACCTCAAACAGCAAACACCTCAAACAACAAACACCTCAAACAACAAAACACCTCAAACAACAAACACCTCAAACAACAAACACCTCAAACAACAAACACCTCAAACAACAAACACCTCAAACAACAAACACCTCAAACAACAAACACCTCAAACAACAAACACCTCAAACAACAAACACCTGAAACAACAAATATCTCAAACAACAAACACCTCAAACAACAAACACCTCAAACATCAAACACCTCAAACAACAAACACCTCAAACAACAAATATCTCAAACAACAAACACCGCAAACAACAAATATCTCAAACAACAAACACCTCAAACAACAAACACCTCAAACAACAAACACCTCAAACAACAAACACCTCAAACAACAAACAACTCAAACAACAAACACCTCAAACAACAAACACCTGAAACAACAAATATCTCAAACAACATACACCTCAAACAACAAACACCGCAAACAACAAATAACTCAAAACAACAAACACCTGAAACAACAAACACCTCAAACAACAAACACATCAAACAACAAACAACTCAAACAACAAATAACTCAAAAACCTCAAACAACAAACACCTCAAACAACAAACACCCCAAACAACAAACACCTCAAACAGCAAACACCTCGAACAGCAAACACCTGAAACAAAAAATAACTCAAAAAAACAAACACCTCAAACAACAAACACCTCAAACAACAAACACCCCAAACAACAAATACCTCAAACATCAAACACCTCAAACAACAAACACCTCAAACAACAAACACCTCAAACAAATAACACCCCAAACAACAAATACCTCAAACATCAAACATTTCAAACAACAAACACCTCAAACAACAAACACCTCAAACAGCAAACACCTCAAACAACAAACACCTCAAACAACAAACACCTCAAACAACAAACACCTCAAACAACAAACACCTCAAACAACAAACACCTGAAACAACAAATATCTCAAACAACAAACACCTCAAACAACAAACACCTCAAACATCAAACACCTCAAACAACAAACACCTCAAACAACAAACACCTCAAACAACAAACACCTCAAACAACAAAAACCTCAAACAACAAACACCGCAAACAACAAATATCTCAAACAACTAACACCTCAAACAACGCACACCTCAAACAACAAACACCTCAAACAACAAACACCTGAAACAACAAATATCTCAAACAACAATCACCTCAAACAACAAACACCTCAAACAACAAACACCTCAAACAACAAACACCGCAAACAACAAACACCCCAAACAACAAACACATCAAACAACAAACACCTCAAACAACAAACACCTCAAACAACAAACACCTGAAACAACAAATATCTCAAACAACAATCACCTCAAACAACAAACACCTCAAACAACAAACACCTCAAACAACAAACACCTCAAACAACAAACACCTCAAACAACAAATATCTCAAACAACAAACACCTCAAACAACAAACACCTCAAACATCAAACACCTCAAACAACAAACACCTCAAACAACAAATATCTCAAACAACAAACACCTCAAACAACAAACACCGCAAACAACAAATAACTCAAAACAACAAACACCTCAAACAGCAAACACCTCAAACAACAAACACCTCAAACAACAAACACCTCAAACAACAAACACCTCAAACAACAAACACCTCAAACAACAAACACCTCAAACAACAAAAACCTCAAACAACAAACACCGCAAACAACAAATATCTCAAACAACTAACACCTCAAACAACGCACACCTCAAACAACAAACACCTCAAACAACAAACACCTGAAACAACAAATATCTCAAACAACAATCACCTCAAACAACAAACACCTCAAACAACAAACACCTCAAACAACAAACACCTCAAACAACAAACACCTCAAACAACAAACACCTCAAACAACAAACACCTCAAACAACAAACACCTCAAACAACAAATATCTCAAACAACAAACACCTCAAACAACAAACACCTCAAACAACAAACACCTCAAACAGAAAACACCTCAAACAACAAACACCTCAAACAACAAACACCTCAAACAACAAACACCTCAAACAACAAACACCCCAAACAACAAACACCTCAAACAGCAAACACCTCAAACAGCAAACACCTGAAACTACAAATAACTCAAAAAAACAAACACCTCAAACAACAAACACCTCAAACAACAAACACCCCAAACAACAAATACCTCAAACATCAAACACCTCAAACAACAAACACCTAAAACAACTCACACCCTAAACAACAAACACCTCAAACAACAAACACCTCAAACAACAAACACCCCAAACAACAAATACCTCAAACATCAAACATTTCAAACAACAAACACCTCAAACAACAAACACCTCAAACAGCAAACACCTCAAACAACAAACACCTCAAACAACAAACACCTCAAACAACAAACACCTCAAACAACAAACACCTCAAACAACAAACACCTGAAACAACAAATATCTCAAACAACAAACACCTCAAACAACAAACACCTCAAACAACAAATATCTCAAACAACAAACACCTCAAACAACAAACACCGCAAACAACAAATAACTCAAAACAACAAACACCTCAAACAGCAAACACCTCAAACAACAAACACCTCAAACAACAAACACCTCAAACAACAAACACCTCAAACAACAAACACCTCAAACAACAAACACCTAAAACAACAAACACCCCAAACAACAAACACCTCAAACAACAAACACCTCAAACAACAAACACCCCAAACAACAAATACCTCAAACATCAAACACTTCAAACAACAGACACCTCAAACAACAAACACCTCAAACAGCAAACACCTCAAACAACAACACCTCAAACAACAAACACCTCAAACAACAAACACCTCAAACAACAAATATCTCAAACAACAAACACCTCAAACAACAAACACCTCAAACAACAAATAACTCAAAACAACAAACACCTCAAACAGCAAACACCTCAAACAGCAAACACCTCAAACAACAAACACCTCAAACAACAAACACCTCAAACAACAAACACCTCAAACAACAAAAACCTCAAACAACAAACACCTCAAACAACAAACACCTCAAACAACAAACACCTCAAACAAAAAACACCTCAAACAACAAACACCTCAAACAACAAACACCTCAAACAACAAACACCTGAAACAACATACACCTCAAACAACAAACACCTCAAACAACAAACACCTGAAACAACACATAACTCAAACAACAAACACCTCAAACAACAAACACCTCAAACAACAGATAACTCAAAACAACAAACACCTCAAGTAGCAAACACCTCAAACAACAAACACCTCAAACAACAAACACCTCAAACAACAAATAACTCAAAACAACAAACGCCTCAAACAACAAATAACTCAAAACAACAAACACCTGAAACAACAAACACCTCAAACAACAAACACATCAAACAACAAACAACTCAAACAACAAATAACTCAAAAACCTCAAACAACAAACACCTCAAACAACAAACACCCCAAACAACAAACACCTCAAACAGCAAACACCTCGAACAGCAAACACCTGAAACAAAAAATAACTCAAAAAAACAAACACCTCAAACAACAAACACCTCAAACAACAAACACCCCAAACAACAAATACCTCAAACATCAAACACCTCAAACAACAAACACCTCAAACAACAAACACCTCAAACAAATAACACCCCAAACAACAAATACCTCAAACATCAAACATTTCAAACAACAAACACCTCAAACAACAAACACCTCAAACAGCAAACACCTCAAACAACAAACACCTCAAACAACAAACACCTCAAACAACAAACACCTCAAACAACAAACACCTCAAACAACAAACACCTGAAACAACAAATATCTCAAACAACAAACACCTCAAACAACAAACACCTCAAACATCAAACACCTCAAACAACAAACACCTCAAACAACAAATATCTCAAACAACAAACACCGCAAACAACAAATATCTCAAACAACAAACACCTCAAACAACAAACACCTCAAACAACAAACACCTCAAACAACAAACACCTCAAACAACAAACAACTCAAACAACAAACACCTCAAACAACAAACACCTGAAACAACAAATATCTCAAACAACATACACCTCAAACAACAAACACCTCAAACAACAAACACCTGAAACAACAGATAACTCAAACAACAAACACCTCAAACAGCAAACACCTCAAACAACAAACACCTCAAACAACAAATAACTCAAAACAACAAACACCTCAAATAGCAAACACCTCAAACAACAAACACCTCAAACAACAAACACCTCAAACAACAAATAACTCAAAACAACAAACGCCTCAAACAACAAATAACTCAAAACAACAAACACCTGAAACGACAAACACCTCAAACAACAAACACATCAAACAACAAACAACTCAAACAACAAATAACTGAAAAACCTCAAACAACAAACACCTCAAACAACAAACACCTCAAACAACAAACACCTCAAACAACAAACACCTCAAACAACAAACACCTCAAACAACAAACACCTCAAACAACAAACATCTCAAACAACAAACATCTCAAACAACAAACACCCCAAACATCAAACACCTCAAACAACAAACACCCCAAACAACAAACACATCAAACAACAAACACCTCAAACAACAAACACCTCAAACAACAAACACCCCAAACAACAAACACCCCAAACAACAAATACCTCAATCATCAAACACCTCAAACAACAAACACCTAAAACAACAAACACCCCAAACAACAAACACATCAAACAACATACACCTCAAAGAACAAACACCTCAAACAACAAACACCCCAAACAACAAACACATCAAACAACAAACACCTCAAACAACAAACACCTCAAACAACAAACACCTCAAACAACAAACACCCCAAACAACAAACACCTCAAACAACAAACACCCCAAACAACAAACACCTCAAACAGCAAACACCTCAAACAGCAAACACCTGAAACAACAAATAACTCAAAAAAACAAACACCTCAAACAACAAACACCTCAAACAACAAACACCCCAAACAACAAATACCTCAAACAACAAACACCTCAAACAACAAACACCCCAAACAACAAACACATCAAACAAAAAACACCTCAAACAGCAAACACCTCAAACAACAAACGTCCCAAACAACAAACACCTTAAACAACAAACACCTTAAATAGCAAACACCTCAAACAACAAACACCCCAAACAACAAACACATCAAACAACAAACACCTCAAACAACAAACACCTCAAACAACAAACACCCCAAACAACAAACACCCCAAACAACAAACACCCCAAACAACAAATACCTCAAACATCAAACACCTCAAACAACAAACACCTAAAACAACAAACACCCCAAACAACAAACACATCAAACAACAAACACCTCAAACAACAAACACCTCAAACAACAAACACCCCAAACAACAAACACATCAAACAGCAAACACCTCAAACAACAAACACCTCAAACAACAAACACCTCAAACAACAAACACCTCAAACAACAAACACCTCAAACAACAAACACCTAAAACAACAAACACCCCAAACAACAAACACCTCAAACAACAAACACCTCAAACAACAAACACCCCAAACAACAAATACCTCAAACATCAAACACTTCAAACAACAGACACCTCAAACAACAAACACCTCAAACAGCAAACACCTCAAACAACAACACCTCAAACAACAAACACCTCAAACAACAAACACCTCAAACAACAAATATCTCAAACAACAAACACCTCAAACAACAAACACCTCAAACAACAAATAACTCAAAACAACAAACACCTCAAACAGCAAACACCTCAAACAGCAAACACCTCAAACAACAAACACCTCAAACAACAAACACCTCAAACAACAAACACCTCAAACAACAAAAACCTCAAACAACAAACACCTCAAACAACAAATACCTCAAACAACAAACACCTCAAACAACAAACACCTCAAACAAAAAACACCTCAAACAACAAACACCTCAAACAACAAACACCTGAAACAACAAATATCTCAAACAACATACACCTCAAACAACAAACACCTCAAACAACAAACACCTGAAACAACACATAACTCAAACAACAAACACCTCAAACAGCAAACACCTCAAACAACAAACACCTCAAACAACAAATAACTCAAAACAACAAACACCTCAAATAGCAAACACCTCAAACAACAAACACCTCAAACAACAAACACCTCAAACAACAAATAACTCAAAACAACAAACGCCTCAAACAACAAATAACTCAAAACAACAAACACCTGAAACAACAAACACCTCAAACAACAAACACATCAAACAACAAACAACTCAAACAACAAATAACTCAAAATCCTCAAACAACAAACACCTCAAACAACAAACACCCCAAACAACAAACACCTCAAACAGCAAACACCTCGAACAGCAAACACCTGAAACAACAAATAACTCAAAAAAACAAACACCTCAAACAACAAACACCTCAAACAACAAACACCCCAAACAACAAATACCTCAAACATCAAACACCTCAAACAACAAACACCTCAAACAACAAACACCTCAAACAAATAACACCCCAAACAAGAAATACCTCAAACATCAAGCATTTCAAACAACAAACACCTCAAACAACAAACACCTCAAACAGCAAACACCTCAAACAACAAACACCTCAAACAACAAACACCTCAAACAACAAACACCTCAAACAACAAACACCTCAAACAACAAACACCTGAAACAACAAATATCTCAAACAACAAACACCTCAAACAACAAACACCTCAAACATCAAACACCTCAAACAACAAACACCTCAAACAACAAATATCTCAAACAACAAACACCGCAAACAACAAATATCTCAAACAACAAACACCTCAAACAACAAACACCTCAAACAACAAACACCTCAAACAACAAACAACTCAAACAACAAACACCTCAAACAACAAACACCTGAAACAACAAATATCTCAAACAACATACACCTCAAACAACAAACACCTCAAACAACAAACACCTGAAACAACAGATAACTCAAACAACAAACACCTCAAACAGCAAACACCTCAAACAACAAACACCTCAAACAACAAATAACTCAAAACAACAAACACCTCAAATAGCAAACACCTCAAACAACAAACACCTCAAACAACAAACACCTCAAACAACAAATAACTCAAAACAACAAACGCCTCAAACAACAAATAACTCAAAACAACAAACACCTGAAACGACAAACACCTCAAACAACAAACACATCAAACAACAAACAACTCAAACAACAAATAACTGAAAAACCTCAAACAACAAACACCTCAAACAACAAACACCTCAAACAACAAACACCTCAAACAACAAACACCTCAAACAACAAACACCTCAAACAACAAACACCTCAAACAACAAACACCTCAAACAACAAACATCTCAAACAACAAACATCTCAAACAACAAACACCCCAAACATCAAACACCTCAAACAACAAACACCCCAAACAACAAACACATCAAACAACAAACACCTCAAACAACAAACACCTCAAACAACAAACACCCCAAACAACAAACACCCCAAACAACAAATACCTCAATCATCAAACACCTCAAACAACAAACACCTAAAACAACAAACACCCCAAACAACAAACACATCAAACAACATACACCTCAAAGAACAAACACCTCAAACAACAAACACCCCAAACAACAAACACATCAAACAACAAACACCTCAAACAACAAACACCTCAAACAACAAACACCTCAAACAACAAACACCCCAAACAACAAACACCTCAAACAACAAACACCCCAAACAACAAACACCTCAAACAGCAAACACCTCAAACAGCAAACACCTGAAACAACAAATAACTCAAAAAAACAAACACCTCAAACAACAAACACCTCAAACAACAAACACCCCAAACAACAAATACCTCAAACAACAAACACCTCAAACAACAAACACCCCAAACAACAAACACATCAAACAAAAAACACCTCAAACAGCAAACACCTCAAACAACAAACGTCCCAAACAACAAACACCTTAAACAACAAACACCTTAAATAGCAAACACCTCAAACAACAAACACCCCAAACAACAAACACATCAAACAACAAACACCTCAAACAACAAACACCTCAAACAACAAACACCCCAAACAACAAACACCCCAAACAACAAACACCCCAAACAACAAATACCTCAAACATCAAACACCTCAAACAACAAACACCTAAAACAACAAACACCCCAAACAACAAACACATCAAACAACAAACACCTCAAACAACAAACACCTCAAACAACAAACACCCCAAACAACAAACACATCAAACAGCAAACACCTCAAACAACAAACACCTCAAACAACAAACACCTCAAACAACAAACACCTCAAACAACAAACACCTCAAACAACAAACACCTAAAACAACAAACACCCCAAACAACAAACACCTCAAACAACAAACACCTCAAACAACAAACACCCCAAACAACAAATACCTCAAACATCAAACACTTCAAACAACAGACACCTCAAACAACAAACACCTCAAACAGCAAACACCTCAAACAACAACACCTCAAACAACAAACACCTCAAACAACAAACACCTCAAACAACAAATATCTCAAACAACAAACACCTCAAACAACAAACACCTCAAACAACAAATAACTCAAAACAACAAACACCTCAAACAGCAAACACCTCAAACAGCAAACACCTCAAACAACAAACACCTCAAACAACAAACACCTCAAACAACAAACACCTCAAACAACAAAAACCTCAAACAACAAACACCTCAAACAACAAATACCTCAAACAACAAACACCTCAAACAACAAACACCTCAAACAAAAAACACCTCAAACAACAAACACCTCAAACAACAAACACCTGAAACAACAAATATCTCAAACAACATACACCTCAAACAACAAACACCTCAAACAACAAACACCTGAAACAACACATAACTCAAACAACAAACACCTCAAACAGCAAACACCTCAAACAACAAACACCTCAAACAACAAATAACTCAAAACAACAAACACCTCAAATAGCAAACACCTCAAACAACAAACACCTCAAACAACAAACACCTCAAACAACAAATAACTCAAAACAACAAACGCCTCAAACAACAAATAACTCAAAACAACAAACACCTGAAACAACAAACACCTCAAACAACAAACACATCAAACAACAAACAACTCAAACAACAAATAACTCAAAATCCTCAAACAACAAACACCTCAAACAACAAACACCCCAAACAACAAACACCTCAAACAGCAAACACCTCGAACAGCAAACACCTGAAACAACAAATAACTCAAAAAAACAAACACCTCAAACAACAAACACCTCAAACAACAAACACCCCAAACAACAAATACCTCAAACATCAAACACCTCAAACAACAAACACCTCAAACAACAAACACCTCAAACAAATAACACCCCAAACAAGAAATACCTCAAACATCAAGCATTTCAAACAACAAACACCTCAAACAACAAACACCTCAAACAGCAAACACCTCAAACAACAAACACCTCAAACAACAAACACCTCAAACAACAAACACCTCAAACAACAAACACCTCAAACAACAAACACCTGAAACAACAAATATCTCAAACAACAAACACCTCAAACAACAAACACCTCAAACATCAAACACCTCAAACAACAAACACCTCAAACAACAAATATCTCAAACAACAAACACCGCAAACAACAAATATCTCAAACAACAAACACCTCAAACAACAAACACCTCAAACAACAAACACCTCAAACAACAAACAACTCAAACAACAAACACCTCAAACAACAAACACCTGAAACAACAAATATCTCAAACAACATACACCTCAAACAACAAACACCTCAAACAACAAACACCTGAAACAACAGATAACTCAAACAACAAACACCTCAAACAGCAAACACCTCAAACAACAAACACCTCAAACAACAAATAACTCAAAACAACAAACACCTCAAATAGCAAACACCTCAAACAACAAACACCTCAAACAACAAACACCTCAAACAACAAATAACTCAAAACAACAAACGCCTCAAACAACAAATAACTCAAAACAACAAACACCTGAAACGACAAACACCTCAAACAACAAACACATCAAACAACAAACAACTCAAACAACAAATAACTGAAAAACCTCAAACAACAAACGCCTCAAACAACAAACACCTCAAACAACAAACACCTCAAACAACAAACACCTCAAACAACAAACACCTCAAACAACAAACACCTCAAACAACAAACACCTCAAACAACAAACATCTCAAACAACAAACATCTCAAACAACAAACACCCCAAACATCAAACACCTCAAACAACAAACACCCCAAACAACAAACACATCAAACAACAAACACCTCAAACAACAAACACCTCAAACAACAAACACCCCAAACAACAAACACCCCAAACAACAAATACCTCAATCATCAAACACCTCAAACAACAAACACCTAAAACAACAAACACCCCAAACAACAAACACATCAAACAACATACACCTCAAAGAACAAACACCTCAAACAACAAACACCCCAAACAACAAACACATCAAACAACAAACACCTCAAACAACAAACACCTCAAACAACAAACACCTCAAACAACAAACACCCCAAACAACAAACACCTCAAACAACAAACACCCCAAACAACAAACACCTCAAACAGCAAACACCTCAAACAACAAACACCTCAAACAAATAACACCCCAAACAACAAATACCTCAAACATCAAACATTTCAAACAACAAACACCTCAAACAACAAACACCTCAAACAGCAAACACCTCAAACAACAAACACCTCAAACAACAAACACCTCAAACAACAAACACCTCAAACAAAAAACACCTCAAACAACAAACACCTGAAACAACAAATATCTCAAACAACAAACACCTCAAACAACAAACACCTCAAACATCAAACACCTCAAACAACAAACACCTCAAACAACAAATATCTCAAACAACAAACACCGCAAACAACAAATATCTCAAACAACAAACACCTCAAACAACAAACACCTCAAACAACAAACACCTCAAACAACAAACAACTCAAACAACAAACACCTCAAACAACAAACACCTGAAACAACAAATATCTCAAACAACATACACCTCAAACAACAAACACCTCAAACAACAAACACCTGAAACAACAGATAACTCAAACAACAAACACCTCAAACAGCAAACACCTCAAACAACAAACACCTCAAACAACAAATAACTCAAAACAACAAACACCTCAAATAGCAAACACCTCAAACAACAAACACCTCAAACAACAAACACCTCAAACAACAAATAACTCAAAACAACAAACGCCTCAAACAACAAATAACTCAAAACAACAAACACCTGAAACGACAAACACCTCAAACAACAAACACATCAAACAACAAACAACTCAAACAACAAATAACTGAAAAACCTCAAACAACAAACACCTCAAACAACAAACACCTCAAACAACAAACACCTCAAACAACAAACACCTCAAACAACAAACACCTCAAACAACAAACACCTCAAACAACAAACACCTCAAACAACAAACACCTCAAACAACAAACATCTCAAACAACAAACATCTCAAACAACAAACACCCCAAACATCAAACACCTCAAACAACAAACACCCCAAACAACAAACACATCAAACAACAAACACCTCAAACAACAAACACCTCAAACAACAAACACCCCAAACAACAAACACCCCAAACAACAAATACCTCAATCATCAAACACCTCAAACAACAAACACCTAAAACAACAAACACCCCAAACAACAAACACATCAAACAACATACACCTCAAAGAACAAACACCTCAAACAACAAACACCCCAAACAACAAACACATCAAACAACAAACACCTCAAACAACAAACACCTCAAACAACAAACACCTCAAACAACAAACACCCCAAACAACAAACACCTCAAACAACAAACACCCCAAACAACAAACACCTCAAACAGCAAACACCTCAAACAGCAAACACCTGAAACAACAAATAACTCAAAAAAACAAACACCTCAAACAACAAACACCTCAAACAACAAACACCCCAAACAACAAATACCTCAAACAACAAACACCTCAAACAACAAACACCCCAAACAACAAACACATCAAACAAAAAACACCGCAAACAGCAAACACCTCAAACAACAAACGTCCCAAACAACAAACACCTTAAACAACAAACACCTTAAATAGCAAACACCTCAAACAACAAACACCCCAAACAACAAACACATCAAACAACAAACACCTCAAACAACAAACACCTCAAACAACAAACACCCCAAACAACAAACACCCCAAACAACAAACACCCCAAACAACAAATACCTCAAACATCAAACACCTCAAACAACAAACACCTAAAACAACAAACACCCCAAACAACAAACACATCAAACAACAAACACCTCAAACAACAAACACCTCAAACAACAAACACCCCAAACAACAAACACATCAAACAACAAACACCTCAAACAACAAACACCTCAAACAACAAACACCTCAAACAACAAACACCCCAAACAACAAACACCTCAAACAACAAACACCCCAAACAACAAACACCTCAAACAGCAAACACCTCAAACAGCAAACACCTGAAACAACAAATAACTCAAAAAAACAAACACCTCAAACAACAAACACCTCAAACAACAAACACCCCAAACAACAAATACCTCAAACAACAAACACCTCAAACAACAAACACCCCAAACAACAAACACATCAAACAAAAAACACCTCAAACAGCAAACACCTCAAACAACAAACGTCCCAAACAACAAACACCTTAAACAACAAACACCTTAAATAGCAAACACCTCAAACAACAAACACCTCAAACAACAAACACCTGAAACAACAAATATCTCAAACAACAAACACCTCAAACAACAAACACCTCAAACAACAAACACATCAAACAACAAACACCCCAAACAACAAACACCTGAAACAACAAATAACTCAAAACAACAAACACCTAAAACAACAAACACCCCAAACAACAAACACCTCAAACAACAATCACCCCAAACAACAAACACCTCAAACAGCAAACACCTCAAACAGCAAACACCTGAAACAACAAATAACTCAAAAAAACAAACACCTCAAACAACAAACACATCAAACAACAAACACCTCAAACAACAAACACCTCAAACAACAAACACCTCAAACAACAAACACCCCAAACAACAAACACCTCAAACAACAAACACCCCAAACAACAAACACCTCAAACAGCAAACACCTCAAACAGCAAACACCTGAAACAACAAATAACTCAAAAAAACAAACACCTCAAACAACAAACACCTCAAACAACAAACACCCCAAACAACAAATACCTCAAACAACAAACACCTCAAACAACAAACACCCCAAACAACAAACACATCAAACAAAAAACACCTCAAACAGCAAACACCTCAAACAACAAACGTCCCAAACAACAAACACCTTAAACAACAAACACCTTAAATAGCAAACACCTCAAACAACAAACACCCCAAACAACAAACACATCAAACAACAAACACCTCAAACAACAAACACCTCAAACAACAAACACCCCAAACAACAAACACCCCAAACAACAAACACCCCAAACAACAAATACCTCAAACATCAAACACCTCAAACAACAAACACCTAAAACAACAAACACCCCAAACAACAAACACATCAAACAACAAACACCTCAAACAACAAACACCTCAAACAACAAACACCCCAAACAACAAACACATCAAACAACAAACACCTCAAACAACAAACACCTCAAACAACAAACACCTCAAACAACAAACACCCCAAACAACAAACACCTCAAACAACAAACACCCCAAACAACAAACACCTCAAACAGCAAACACCTCAAACAGCAAACACCTGAAACAACAAATAACTCAAAAAAACAAACACCTCAAACAACAAACACCTCAAACAACAAACACCCCAAACAACAAATACCTCAAACAACAAACACCTCAAACAACAAACACCCCAAACAACAAACACATCAAACAAAAAACACCTCAAACAGCAAACACCTCAAACAACAAACGTCCCAAACAACAAACACCTTAAACAACAAACACCTTAAATAGCAAACACCTCAAACAACAAACACCTCAAACAACAAACACCTGAAACAACAAATATCTCAAACAACAAACACCTCAAACAACAAACACCTCAAACAACAAACACATCAAACAACAAACACCCCAAACAACAAACACCTGAAACAACAAATAACTCAAAACAACAAACACCTAAAACAACAAACACCCCAAACAACAAACACCTCAAACAACAAACACCCCAAACAACAAACACCTCAAACAGCAAACACCTCAAACAGCAAACACCTGAAACAACAAATAACTCAAAAAAACAAACACCTCAAACAACAAACACCTCAAACAACAAATACCCCAAACAACAAATACCTCAAACATCAAACACCTCAAACAACAAACACCTAAAACAACTAACACCCAAACAACAAACACCACAAACAACAAACACCTCAAACAACAAACTCCCCAAACAACAAATACCTCAAACATCAAACATTTCAAACAACAAACACCTCAAACAACAAACACCTCAAACAGCAAACACCTCAAACAACAAACACCTCAAACAACAAACACCTCAAACAACAAACACCTCAAACAACAAACACCTGAAACAACAAATATCTCAAACAACAAACACCTCAAACAACAAACACCTCAAACAACAAACACCTCAAACAACAAACACCTCAAACAACAAATATCTCAAACAACAAACACCTCAAACAACAAACACCTCAAACAACAAATAACTTTAACAACAAACACCTCAAACAGCAAACACCTCAAACAACAAACACCTCAAACAACAAACACCTCAAACAACAAACACCTCAAACAACAAACACCTCAAACAACAAACACCTCAAACAACAAAAACCTCAAACAACAAACACCGCAAACAACAAATATCTCAAACAACAAACACCTCAAACAACAAACACCTCAAACAACAAACACCTCAAACAACAAAAACCTCAAACAACAAACACCGCAAACAACAAATATCTCAAACAACAAACACCTCAAACAACAAACACCTCAAACAACAAACACCTCAAACAACAAACACCTGAAACAACAAATATCTCAAACAACATACACCTCAAACAACAAACACCTCAAACAACAAACACCTGAAACAACAGATAACTCAAACAACAAACACCTCAAACAGCAAACACCTCAAACAACAAACACCTCAAACAACAAATAACTCAAAACAACAAACACCTCAAATAGCAAACACCTCAAACAACAAACACCTCAAACAACAAACACCTCAAACAACAAATAACTCAAAACAACAAACGCCTCAAACAACAAATAACTCAAAACAACAAACACCTGAAACAACAAACACCTCAAACAACAAACACATCAAACAACAAACAACTCAAACAACAAATAACTCAAAAACCTCAAACAACTCAAACAACAAATAACTCAAAAACCTCAAACAACAAACACCTCAAACAACAAACACCTCAAACAACAAACACCTCAAACAACAAACACCTCAAACAACAAACACCTCAAACAACAAACACCTCAAACAACAAACACCTCAAACAGCAAACACCTCAAACAACAAACACCTCAAACAACAAATAACTCAAAACAACAAACACCTCAAACAACAAACATCTCAAACAAACACCTCAAACAACAAACACCTCAAACAACAAATAACTCAAAACAACAAACGCCTCAAACAACAAATAACTCAAAACAACAAACACCCCAAACAACAAATACCTCAAACAACAAACACCTCAAACAACAAACACCCCAAACAACAAACACATCAAACAAAAAACACCTCAAACAGCAAACACCTCAAACAACAAACACCTCAAACAACAAACACCTCAAACAACAAACACCTCAAACAACAAACACCTCAAACAACAAACACCTGAAACAACAAATATCTCAAACAACAAACACCTCAAACAACAAACACCTCAAACATCAAACACCTCAAACAACAAACACCTCAAACAACAAATATCTCAAACAACAAACACCGCAAACAACAAATATCTCAAACAACAAACACCTCAAACAACAAACACCTCAAACAACAAACACCTCAAACAACAAACACCTCAAACAACAAATATCTCAAACAACAAACACCGCAAACAACAAATATCTCAAACAACAAACACCTCAAACAACAAACACCTCAAACAACAAACACCTGAAACAACAAATATCTCAAACAACATACACCTCAAACAACAAACACCTCAAACAACAAACACCTGAAACAACAGATAACTCAAACAACAAACACCTCAAACAACAAACACCTCAAATAGCAAACACCTCAAACAACAAACACCTCAAACAACAAACACCTCAAACAACAAATAACTCAAAACAACAAACACCTGAAACGACAAACACCTCAAACAACAAACACATCAAACAACAAACAACTCAAACAACAAATAACTGAAAAACCTCAAACAACAAACACCTCAAACAACAAACACCTCAAACAACAAACACCTCAAACAACAAACACCTCAAACAACAAACACCTCAAACAACAAACACCTCAAACAACAAACACCTCAAACAACAAACACCTCAAACAACAAACATCTCAAACAACAAACATCTCAAACAACAAACACCCCAAACATCAAACACCTCAAACAACAAACACCCCAAACAACAAACACATCAAACAACAAACACCTCAAACAACAAACACCTCAAACAACAAACACCCCAAACAACAAACACCCCAAACAACAAATACCTGAAACAACAAATAACTCAAAACAACAAACACCTAAAACAACAAACACCCCAAACAACAAACACATCAAACAAAAAACACCTCAAACAGCAAACACCTCAAACAACAAACGTCCCAAACAACAAACACCTTAAACAACAAACACCTTAAATAGCAAACACCTCAAACAACAAACACCTCAAACAACAAACACCTGAAACAACAAATATCTCAAACAACAAACACCTCAAACAACAAACACCTCAAACAACAAACACATCAAACAACAAACACCCCAAACAACAAACACCTGAAACAACAAATAACTCAAAACAACAAACACCTAAAACAACAAACACCCCAAACAACAAACACCTCAAACAACAAACACCCCAAACAACAAACACCTCAAACAGCAAACACCTCAAACAGCAAACACCTGAAACAACAAATAACTCAAAAAAACAAACACCTCAAACAACAAACACCTCAAACAACAAATACCCCAAACAACAAATACCTCAAACATCAAACACCTCAAACAACAAACACCTAAAACAACTAACACCCAAACAACAAACACCTCAAACAACAAACACCTCAAACAACAAACTCCCCAAACAACAAATACCTCAAACATCAAACATTTCAAACAACAAACACCTCAAACAACAAACACCTCAAACAGCAAACACCTCAAACAACAAACACCTCAAACAACAAACACCTCAAACAACAAACACCTCAAACAACAAACACCTGAAACAACAAATATCTCAAACAACAAACACCTCAAACAACAAACACCTCAAACAACAAACACCTCAAACAACAAACACCTCAAACAACAAATATCTCAAACAACAAACACCTCAAACAACAAACACCTCAAACAACAAATAACTTTAACAACAAACACCTCAAACAGCAAACACCTCAAACAACAAACACCTCAAACAACAAACACCTCAAACAACAAACACCTCAAACAACAAACACCTCAAACAACAAACACCTCAAACAACAAAAACCTCAAACAACAAACACCGCAAACAACAAATATCTCAAACAACAAACACCTCAAACAACAAACACCTCAAACAACAAACACCTCAAACAACAAAAACCTCAAACAACAAACACCGCAAACAACAAATATCTCAAACAACAAACACCTCAAACAACAAACACCTCAAACAACAAACACCTCAAACAACAAACACCTGAAACAACAAATATCTCAAACAACATACACCTCAAACAACAAACACCTCAAACAACAAACACCTGAAACAACAGATAACTCAAACAACAAACACCTCAAACAGCAAACACCTCAAACAACAAACACCTCAAACAACAAATAACTCAAAACAACAAACACCTCAAATAGCAAACACCTCAAACAACAAACACCTCAAACAACAAACACCTCAAACAACAAATAACTCAAAACAACAAACGCCTCAAACAACAAATAACTCAAAACAACAAACACCTGAAACAACAAACACCTCAAACAACAAACACATCAAACAACAAACAACTCAAACAACAAATAACTCAAAAACCTCAAACAACTCAAACAACAAATAACTCAAAAACCTCAAACAACAAACACCTCAAACAACAAACACCTCAAACAACAAACACCTCAAACAACAAACACCTCAAACAACAAACACCTCAAACAACAAACACCTCAAACAACAAACACCTCAAACAGCAAACACCTCAAACAACAAACACCTCAAACAACAAATAACTCAAAACAACAAACACCTCAAACAACAAACATCTCAAACAAACACCTCAAACAACAAACACCTCAAACAACAAATAACTCAAAACAACAAACGCCTCAAACAACAAATAACTCAAAACAACAAACACCCCAAACAACAAATACCTCAAACAACAAACACCTCAAACAACAAACACCCCAAACAACAAACACATCAAACAAAAAACACCTCAAACAGCAAACACCTCAAACAACAAACACCTCAAACAACAAACACCTCAAACAACAAACACCTCAAACAACAAACACCTCAAACAACAAACACCTGAAACAACAAATATCTCAAACAACAAACACCTCAAACAACAAACACCTCAAACATCAAACACCTCAAACAACAAACACCTCAAACAACAAATATCTCAAACAACAAACACCGCAAACAACAAATATCTCAAACAACAAACACCTCAAACAACAAACACCTCAAACAACAAACACCTCAAACAACAAACACCTCAAACAACAAATATCTCAAACAACAAACACCGCAAACAACAAATATCTCAAACAACAAACACCTCAAACAACAAACACCTCAAACAACAAACACCTGAAACAACAAATATCTCAAACAACATACACCTCAAACAACAAACACCTCAAACAACAAACACCTGAAACAACAGATAACTCAAACAACAAACACCTCAAACAACAAACACCTCAAATAGCAAACACCTCAAACAACAAACACCTCAAACAACAAACACCTCAAACAACAAATAACTCAAAACAACAAACGCCTCAAACAACAAATAACTCAAAACAACAAACACCTGAAACGACAAACACCTCAAACAACAAACACATCAAACAACAAACAACTCAAACAACAAATAACTGAAAAACCTCAAACAACAAACACCTCAAACAACAAACACCTCAAACAACAAACACCTCAAACAACAAACACCTCAAACAACAAACACCTCAAACAACAAACACCTCAAACAACAAACACCTCAAACAACAAACACCTCAAACAACAAACATCTCAAACAACAAACATCTCAAACAACAAACACCCCAAACATCAAACACCTCAAACAACAAACACCCCAAACAACAAACACATCAAACAACAAACACCTCAAACAACAAACACCTCAAACAACAAACACCCCAAACAACAAACACCCCAAACAACAAATACCTCAATCATCAAACACCTCAAACAACAAACACCTAAAACAACAAACACCCCAAACAACAAACACATCAAACAACATACACCTCAAACAACAAACACCTCAAACAACAAACACCCCAAACAACAAACACATCAAACAACAAACACCTCAAACAACAAACACCTCAAACAACAAACACCTCAAACAACAAACACCCCAAACAACAAACACCTCAAACAACAAACACCCCAAACAACAAACACCTCAAACAGCAAACACCTCAAACAGCAAACACCTGAAACAACAAATAACTCAAAAAAACAAACACCTCAAACAACAAACACCTCAAACAACAAACACCCCAAACAACAAATACCTCAAACAACAAACACCTCAAACAACAAACACCCCAAACAACAAACACATCAAACAAAAAACACCTCAAACAACAAACGTCCCAAACAACAAACACCTTAAACAACAAACACCTTAAATAGCAAACACCTCAAACAACAAACACCCCAAACAACAAACACATCAAACAACAAACACCTCAAACAACAAACACCTCAAACAACAAACACCCCAAACAACAAACACCCCAAACAACAAACACCCCAAACAACAAATACCTCAAACATCAAACACCTCAAACAACAAACACCTAAAACAACAAACACCCCAAACAACAAACACATCAAACAACAAACACCTCAAACAACAAACACCTCAAACAACAAACACCCCAAACAACAAACACATCAAACAACAAACACCTCAAACAACAAACACCTCAAACAACAAACACCTCAAACAACAAACACCCCAAACAACAAACACCTCAAACAACAAACACCCCAAACAACAAACACCTCAAACAGCAAACACCTCAAACAGCAAACACCTGAAACAACAAATAACTCAAAAAAACAAACACCTCAAACAACAAATACCTCAAACAACAAACACCCCAAACAACAAATACCTCAAACAACAAACACCTCAAACAACAAACACCCCAAACAACAAACACATCAAACAAAAAACACCTCAAACAGCAAACACCTCAAACAACAAACGTCCCAAACAACAAACACCTTAAACAACAAACACCTTAAATAGCAAACACCTCAAACAACAAACACCTCAAACAACAAACACCTGAAACAACAAATATCTCAAACAACAAACACCTCAAACAACAAACACCTCAAACAACAAACACATCAAACAACAAACACCCCAAACAACAAACACCTGAAACAACAAATAACTCAAAACAACAATCACCTAAAACAACAAACACCCCAAACAACAAACACCTCAAACAACAAACACCCCAAACAACAAACACCTCAAACAGCAAACACCTCAAACAGCAAACACCTGAAACAACAAATAACTCAAAAAAACAAACACCTCAAACAACAAACACCTCAAACAACAAATACCCCAAACAACAAATACCTCAAACATCAAACACCTCAAACAACAAACACCTAAAACAACTAACACCCAAACAACAAACACCTCAAACAACAAACTCCCCAAACAACAAATACCTCAAACATCAAACATTTCAAACAACAAACACCTCAAACAACAAACACCTCAAACAGCAAACACCTCAAACAACAAACACCTCAAACAACAAACACCTCAAACAACAAACACCTCAAACAACAAACACCTGAAACAACAAATATCTCAAACAACAAACACCTCAAACAACAAACACCTCAAACAACAAACACCTCAAACAACAAACACCTCAAACAACAAATATCTCAAACAACAAACACCTCAAACAACAAACACCTCAAACAACAAATAACTTTAACAAAAAACACCTCAAACAGCAAACACCTCAAACAACAAACACCTCAAACAACAAACACCTCAAACAACAAACACCTCAAACAACAAACACCTCAAACAACAAACACCTCAAACAACAAAAACCTCAAACAACAAACACCGCAAACAACAAATATCTCAAACAACAAACACCTCAAACAACAAACACCTCAAACAACAAACACCTCAAACAACAAACACCTCAAACAACAAACACCTCAAACAACAAACACCTGAAACAACAAATATCTCAAACAACATACACCTCAAACAACAAACACCTCAAACAACAAACACCTGAAACAACAGATAACTCAAACAACAAACACCTCAAACAGCAAACACCTCAAACAACAAACACCTCAAACAACAAATAACTCAAAACAACAAACACCTCAAATAGCAAACACCTCAAACAACAAACACCTCAAACAACAAACACCTCAAACAACAAATAACTCAAAACAACAAACGCCTCAAACAACAAATAACTCAAAACAACAAACACCTGAAACAACAAACACCTCAAACAACAAACACATCAAACAACAAACAACTCAAACAACAAATAACTCAAAAACCTCAAACAACTCAAACAACAAATAACTCAAAAACCTCAAACAACAAACACCTCAAACAACAAACACCTCAAACAACAAACACCTCAAACAACAAACACCTCAAACAACAAACACCTCAAACAACAAACACCTCAAACAACAAACACCGCAAACAACAAACACCTCAAACAACAAACACCTCAAACAACAAACATCTCAAACAACAGATAACTCAAACAACAAACACCTCAAACAGCAAACACCTCAAACAACAAACACCTCAAACAACAAATAACTCAAAACAACAAACACCTCAAACAACAAACATCTCAAACAAACACCTCAAACAACAAACACCTCAAACAACAAATAACTCAAAACAACAAACGCCTCAAACAACAAATAACTCAAAACAACAAACACCTGAAACAACAAACACCTCAAACAACAAACACATCAAACAACAAACAACTCAAACAACAAATAACTCAAAAACCTCAAACAACAAACACCTCAAACAACAAAAACATCAAACAACAAACACCTCAAACAACAAACACCCCAAACAACAAACAAATCAAACAACAAACACCTCAAACAACAAACACCACAAACAACAAACACCTCAAACAACAAACACCTCAAACAACAAACACCTGAAACAACAAATATCTCAAACAACAAACACCTCAAACAACAAACACCTCAAACAACAAACACCTCAAATCAACAAACACCTCAAACAACAAACACCTCAAACAACAAACACCTCAAACAACAAACACCTCAAACAACAAACACCTCAAACAGCAAACACCTCAAACAACAAACACCTCAAACAACAAACACCTCAAACAACAAACACCTGAAACAACAAATATCTCAAACAACAAACACCTCAAACAACAAACACCACAAACAACAAACACCTCAAACAACAAACACCTCAAACAACAAATATCTCAAACAACAAACACCGCAAACAACAAACACCTCAAACAACAAATAACTCAAAACAACAAACACCTCAAACAGCAAACACCTCAAACAACAAACACCTCAAACAACAAACACCTCAAACAACAAACACCTCAAACAACAAACACCTCAAACAACAAAAACCTCAAACAACAAACACCTCAAACAACAAATACCTCAAACAACAAACACCTCAAACAACAAACACCTCAAACAACAAACACCTCAAACAACAAACGCCTCAAACAACAAACACCTCAAACAACAAACACCTCAAACAACAAACACCTGAAACAACAAATATCTCAAACAACATACAACTCAAACAACAAACACCTCAAACAACAAACACCTGAAACAACAAACACCCCAAACAACAAACACCCCAAACAACAAACACCCCAAACAACAAATACCTCAAACATCAAACACCTCAAACAACAAACACCTAAAACAACAAACACCCCAAACAACAAACACCTCAAACAACAAACACCCCAAACAACAAACACCTCAAACAGCAAACACCTCAAACAGCAAACACCTGAAACAACAAATAACTCAAAAAAACAAACACCTCAAACAACAAACACCTCAAACAACAAACACCCCAAACAACAAATACCTCAAATATCAAACACCTCAAACAACAAACACCTATAACAATTAACACCCCAAACAACAAACACCTCAAACAACAAACACCTCAAACAACAAACACCCCAAACAACAAATACCTCAAACATCAAACATTTCAAACAACAAACAACTCAAACAACAAACACCTCAAACAGCAAACACCTCAAACAACAAACACCTCAAACAACAAACACCTCAAACACCAACACCTCAAACAACAAACACCTCAAACACCAACACCTCAAACAACAAACACCTCAAACAACAAACACCTCAAACAACAAACACCTCAAACAACAAACACCTCAAACAACAAATAACTCAAAACAACAAACACCTCAAACAGCAAACACCTCAAACAACAAACACCTCAAACAACAAACACCTCAAACAACAAACACCTCAAACAACAAACACCTCAAACAACAAACACCTCAAACAACAAACACCTCAAACAACAAAAACCTCAAACAACAAACACCGCAAACAACAAATATCTCAAACAACAAACACCTCAAACAACAAACACCTCAAACAACAAACACCTCAAACAACAAACAGCTCAAACAACAAACACCTCAAACAACAAACACCTCAAACAACAAATATCTCAAACAACATACACCTCAAACAACAAACACCTCAAACAACAAACACCTGAAACAACAGATAACTCAAACAACAAACACCTCAAACAGCAAACACCTCAAACAACAAACACCTCAAACAACAAATAACTCAAAACAACAAACACCTCAAATAGCAAATAACTCAAAACAACAAACGCCTCAAACAACAAATAACTCAAAACAACAAACACCTGAAACGACAAACACCTCAAACAACAAACACATCAAACAACAAACAACAAATAACTCAAAAACCTCAAACAACAAACACCTCAAACAACAAACACCTCAAACAACAAACACCTCAAACAACAAACACCTCAAACAACAAACACCTCAAACAACAAACACCTGAAACAACAAATATCTCAAACAACAATCACCTCAAACAACAAACACCTCAAACAACAAACACCTCAAACAACAAACACCTCAAACAACAAACACCTCAAACAACAAACACCTCAAACAACAAACACCTCAAACAACAAACACCTCAAACAACAAATATCTCAAACAACAAACACCTCAAACAACAAACACCTCAAACAACAAACACCTCAAACAGCAAACACCTCAAACAACAAACACCTCAAACAACAAACACCTCAAACAACAAACACCTCAAACAACAAACACCCCAAACAACAAACACCTCAAACAGGCTGAACAGGCTGAAAATAGATAAGTCCCCGGGGCCTGATGGGATTTATCCTAGGATTCTCTGGGAGGCCAGGGAAGAGATTGCTGGACCATTGGCTTTGATTTTGATGTCATCATTGGATACAGGAATAGTGCCAGAGGACTGGAGGATAGCAAATGTGGTCCCTTTGTTCAAAAAGGGGAGCAGAGACAACCCCGGCAACTATAGACCGGTGAGCCTCACGTCTGTAGTGGGTAAAGTCTTGGAGGGCATTATAAGAGACAAGATTTATAATCATCTAGATAGGAATAATATGATCAGGGATAGTCAGCATGGCTTTGTGAAGGGTAGGTCATGCCTCACAAACCTTATCGAGTTCTTTGAGAAGGTGACTGAACAGGTAGACGAGGGTAGAGCAGTTGATGTGGTGTATATGGATTTCAGCAAAGCGTTTGATAAGGTTCCCCACGGTAGGCTATTGCAGAAAATACGGAGGCTGGGGATTGAGGGTGATTTAGAGATGTGGATCAGAAATTGGCTAGCTGAAAGAAGACAGAGGGTGGTGGTTGATGGGAAATGTTCAGAATGGAGTTCTGTCACAAGTGGAGTACCACAAGGATCTGTTCTGGGGCCGTTGCTGTTTGTCATTTTTATCAATGACCTAGAGGAAGGCGCAGAAGGGTGGGTGAGTAAATTTGCAGACGATACTAAAGTCGGTGGTGTTGTCGATAGTGTGGAAGTATGTAGTAGGTTACAGAAGGATATAGATAAGCTGCAGAGCTGGGCTGAGAGGTGGCAAATGGAGTTTAATGTAGAGAAGTGTGAGGTGATTCACTTTGGAAGGAAAAACAGGAATGTGGAATATGTGGCTAATGGAAAAGTTCTTGAAAGTGTGGATGAGCAGAGGGATCTAGGTGTCCATGTACATAGATCCCTGAAAGTTGCCACCCAGGTTAATAGGGTGGTGAAGAAGGCCTATGGAGTGTTGGCCTTTATTGGTAGAGGGATTGAGTTCCGGAGTCAGGAGGTCATGTTGCAGCTGTACAGAACTCTGGTACGGCCGCATTTGGAGTATTGCGTACAGTTCTGGTCACCGCATTATAGGAAGGACGCGGAGGCTTTGGAACGGGTGCAGAGGAGATTTACCAGGATGTTGCCTGGTATGGAGGGAAAATCTTATGAGGAAAGGCTGATGGACTTGAGGTTGTTTTCGTTAGAGAGAAGAAGGTTAAGAGGAGACTTAATAGAGGCATACAAAATGATCAGAGGGTTAGATAGGGTGGACAGTGAGAGCCTTCTCCCGCGGATGGAAATGGCTAGCACGAGGGGACATAGCCTTAAACTGAGGGGTAATAGATATAGGACAGAGGTCAGGGGTAGGTTCTTTACGCAAAGAGTAGTGAGGCCGTGGAATGCCCTACCTGCTACAGTAGTGAACTCGCCAACATTAAGGGTATTTAAAAGTTTATTGGATAAACATATGGATGATAATGGTATAGTGTAGGTTAGATGGCTTTTGTTTCGGTGCAACATCGTGGGCCGAAGGGCCTGTACTGCGCTGTATTGTTCTATGTTCTATGTTCAAACAGCAAACACCTGAAACAACAAATAACTCAAAAAAACAAACACCTCAAACAACAAACACCTCAAACAACAAACACCTCAAACAACAAACACCACAAACAACAAATACCTCAAACATCAAACACCTCAAACAACAAACACCTAAAACAACTAACACCCCAAACAACAAACACCTCAAACAACAAACACCTCAAACAACAAACACCCCAAACAACAAATACCTCAAACATCAAACACCTCAAACAACAAACACCTATAACAACTAACACCCCAAACAACAAACACCTCAAACAACAAACACCTCAAACAACAAACACCCCAAACAACAAATACCTCAAACATCAAACATTTCAAACAACAAACACCTCAAACAACAAACACCTCAAACAGCAAACACCTCAAACAACAAACACCTCAAACAACAAACACCTCAAACAACAAACACCTCAAACAACAAACACCTCAAACAACAAACACCTCAAACAACAAACACCTGAAACAACAAATATCTCAAACAACAAACACCTCAAACAACAAACACCTCAAACATCAAACACCTCAAACAACAAACACCTCAAACAACAAATATCTCAAACAACAAACACCTCAAACAACAAATAACTCAAAACAACAAACACCTCAAACAGCAAACACCTCAAACAACAAACACCTCAAACAACAAACACCTCAAACAACAAAAACCTCAAACAACAAACACCGCAAACAATAAATATCTCAAACAACAAACACCTCAAACAACAAACACCTCAAACAACAAACACCTCAAACAACAAACACCTCAAACAACAAACACCTCAAACAACAAACACCTCAAACAACAAATATCTCAAACAACATACACCTCAAACAACAAACACCTCAAACAACAAACACCTGAAACAACAGATAACTCAAACAACAAACACCTCAAACAGCAAACACCTCAAACAACAAACACCTCAAACAACAAATAACTCAAAACAACAAACACCTCAAATAGCAAATAACTCAAAACAACAAACGCCTCAAACAACAAATAACTCAAAACAACAAACACCTGAAACGACAAACACCTCAAACAACAAACACATCAAACAACAAACAACAAATAACTCAAAAACCTCAAACAACAAACACCTCAAACAACAAACACCTCAAACAACAAACACCTCAAACAACAAACACCTCAAACAACAAACACCACAAACAACAAACACCTCAAGCAACAAACACCTCAAACAACAAACACCTCAAACAACAAACATCTCAAACAACAAACATCTCAAACAACAAACACCTCAAACATCAAACACCTCAAACAACAAACACCCCAAACAACAAACACATCAAACAACAAACACCTCAAACAACAAACACCTGAAACAACAAATAACTCAAAACAACAAACACCTCAAACAGCAAATACCTCAAACAACAAACACCTCAAACAACAAACACCTCAAACAACAAACACCTCAAACATCAAACACCCCAAACAACAAAAACATCAAACAACAAACACCTCAAACAACAAACACCCCAAACAACAAACACATCAAACAACAAACACCTCAAACAACAAACACCTCAAACAACAAACACCTGAAACAACAAATATCTCAAACAACAATCACCTCAAACAACAAACACCTCAAACAACAAACACCTCAAACAACAAACACCTCAAACAACAAACACCTCAAACAACAAACACCTCAAACAACAAACACCTCAAACAACAAACACCTCAAACAACAAATATCTCAAACAACAAACACCTCAAACAACAAACACCTCAAACAGAAAACACCTCAAACAACAAACACCTCAAACAACAAACACCTCAAACAACAAACACCTCAAACAACAAACACCCCAAACAACAAACACCTCAAACAGCAAACACCTCAAACAGCAAACACCTGAAACTACAAATAACTCAAAAAAACGAACACCTCAAACAACAAACACCTCAAACAACAAACATCCCAAACAACAAATACCTCAAACATCAAACACCTCAAACAACAAACACCTAAAACAACTCACACCCCAAACAACAAACACCTCAAACAACAAACACCTCAAACAACAAACACCCCAAACAACAAATACCTCAAACATCAAACATTTCAAACAACAAACACCTCAAACAACAAACACCTCAAACAGCAAACACCTCAAACAACAAACACCTCAAACAACAAACACCTCAAACAACAAACACCTCAAACAACAAACACCTCAAACAACAAATATCTCAAACAACAAACACCTCAAACAACAAACACCTCAAACATCAAACACCTCAAACAACAAACACCTCAAACAACAAATATCTCAAACAACAAACACCTCAAACAACAAACACCGCAAACAACAAATAACTCAAAACAACAAACACCTCAAACAGCAAACACCTCAAACAACAAACACCTCAAACAACAAACACCTCAAACAACAAACACCTCAAACAACAAACACCTCAAACAACAAACACCTCAAACAACAAAAACCTCAAACAACAAACACCGCAAACAACAAACAACCCAAACAACAAACACATCAAACAACAAACACCTCAAACAACAAACACCTCAAACAACAAACACCTGAAACAACAAATATCTCAAACAACAATCACCTCAAACAACAAACACCTCAAACAACAAACACCTCAAACAACAAACACCTGAAACAACAAATATCTCAAACAACAAACACCTCAAACAACAAACACCTCAAACATCAAACACCTCAAACAACAAACACCTCAAACAACAAACACCTCAAACAACAAACACCCCAAACAACAAACACCTCAAACAGCAAACACCTCAAACAGCAAACACCTGAAACTACAAATAACTCAAAAAAACAAACACCTCAAACAACAAACACCTCAAACAACAAACACCCCAAACAACAAATACCTCAAACATCAAACACCTCAAACAACAAACACCTAAAACAACTCACACCCCAAACAACAAACACCTCAAACAACAAACACCCCAAACAACAAATACCTCAAACATCAAACATTTCAAACAACAAACACCTCAAACAACAAACACCTCAAACAGCAAACACCTCAAACAACAAACACCTCAAACAACAAACACCTCAAACAACAAACACCACAAACAACAAACACCTCAAACAACAAACACCTGAAACAACAAATATCTCAAACAACAAATATCTCAAACAACAAACACCTCAAACAACAAACACCTCAAACATCAAACACCTCAAACAACAAACACCTCAAACAACAAATATCTCAAACAACAAACACCTCAAACAACAAACACCGCAAACAACAAATAACTCAAAACAACAAACACCTCAAACAGCAAACACCTCAAACAACAAACACCTCAAACAACAAACACCTCAAACAACAAACACCTCAAACAACAAACACCTCAAACAACAAACACCTCAAACAACAAAAACCTCAAACAACAAACACCGCAAACAACAAACACCCCAAACAACAAACACATCAAACAACAAACACCTCAAACAACAAACACCTCAAACAACAAACACCTGAAACAACAAATATCTCAAACAACAATCACCTCAAACAACAAACACCTCAAACAACAAACACCTCAAACAACAAACACCTCAAACAACAAACACCTGAAACAACAAATATCTCAAACAACAAACACCTCAAACAACAAACACCTCAAACATCAAACACCTCAAACAACAAACACCTCAAACAACAAATATCTCAAACAACAAACACCTCAAACAACAAACACCGCAAACAACAAATAACTCAAAACAACAAACACCTCAAACAGCAAACACCTCAAACAACAAACACCTCAAACAACAAACACCTCAAACAACAAACACCTCAAACAACAAACACCTCAAACAACAAACACCTCAAACAACAAAAACCTCAAACAACAAACACCGCAAACAACAAATATCTCAAACAACTAACACCTCAAACAACAAACACCTCAAACAACAAACACCTCAAACAACAAACACCTGAAACAACAAATATCTCAAACAACAATCACCTCAAACAACAAACACCTCAAACAACAAACACCTCAAACAACAAACACCTCAAACAACAAACACCTCAAACAACAAACACCTCAAACAACAAACACCTCAAACAACAAACACCTCAAACAACAAATATCTCAAACAACAAACACCTCAAACAACAAACACCTCAAACAACAAACACCTCAAACAGAAAACACCTCAAACAGAAAACACCTCAAACAACAAACACCTCAAACAACAAACACCTCAAACAACAAACACCCCAAACAACAAACACCTCAAACAGCAAACACCTCAAACAGCAAACACCTGAAACTACAAATAACTCAAAAAAACAAACACCTCAAACAACAAACACCTCAAACAACAAACACCCCAAACAACAAATACCTCAAACATCAAACACCTCAAACAACAAACACCTAAAACAACTCACACCCTAAACAACAAACACCTCAAACAACAAACACCTCAAACAACAAACACCCCAAACAACAAATACCTCAAACATCAAACATTTCAAACAACAAACACCTCAAACAACAAACACCTCAAACAGCAAACACCTCAAACAACAAACACCTCAAACAACAAACACCTCAAACAACAAACACCTCAAACAACAAACACCTCAAACAACAAACACCTCAAACAACAAATATCTCAAACAACAAACACCTCAAACAACAAACACCTCAAACATCAAACACCTCAAACAACAAACACCTCAAACAACAAATATCTCAAACAACAAACACCTCAAACAACAAACACCGCAAACAACAAATAACTCAAAACAACAAACACCTCAAACAGCAAACACCTCAAACAACAAACACCTCAAACAACAAACACCTCAAACAACAAACACCTCAAACAACAAACACCTCAAACAACAAACACCTCAAACAACAAAAACCTCAAACAACAAACACCGCAAACAACAAACACCCCAAACAACAAACACATCAAACAACAAACAACTCAAACAACAAACACCTCAAACAACAAACACCTGAAACAACAAATATCTCAAACAACAATCACCTCAAACAACAAACACCTCAAACAACAAACACCTCAAACAACAAACACCTCAAACAACAAACACCTGAAACAACAAATATCTCAAACAACAAACACCTCAAACAACAAACACCTCAAACATCAAACACCTCAAACAACAAACACCTCAAACAACAAATATCTCAAACAACAAACACCTCAAACAACAAACACCTCAAACAACATACACCTCAAACAACAAACACCTAAAACAACAAATACCTCAAACATCAAACACCTCAAACAACAAACACCTAAAACAACAAACACCCCAAACAACAAACACCTCAAACAACAAACACCTCAAACAACAAACACCCCAAACAACAAATACCTCAAACATCAAACACTTCAAACAACAGACACTTCAAACAACAAACACCTCAAACAGCAAACACCTCAAACAACAACACCTCAAACAACAAACACCTCAAACAACAAACACCTCAAACAACAAACACCTCAAACAACAAACACCTGAAACAACAAATATCTCAAACAACAAACACCTCAAACAACAAACACCTCAAACAACAAACACCTCAAACAACAAACACCTCAAACAACAAATATCTCAAACAACAAACACCTCAAACAACAAACACCTCAAACAACAAATAACTCAAAACAACAAACACCTCAAACAGCAAACACCTCAAACAACAAACACCTCAAACAACAAACACCTCAAACATCAAACACCTCAAACAACAAACACCTCAAACAACAAACACCTCAAACAACAAACACCTCAAACAACAAACACCTCAAACAACAAACACCTCAAACAACAAATATCTCAAACAACAAACACCTCAAACAACAAACACCTCAAACAGAAAACACCTCAAACAACAAACACCTCAAACAACAAACACCTCAAACAACAAACACCTCAAACAACAAACACCCCAAACAACAAACACCTCAAACAGCAAACACCTCAAACAGCAAACACCTGAAACTACAAATAACTCAAAAAAACGAACACCTCAAACAACAAACACCTCAAACAACAAACATCCCAAACAACAAATACCTCAAACATCAAACACCTCAAACAACAAACACCTAAAACAACTCACACCCCAAACAACAAACACCTCAAACAACAAACACCTCAAACAACAAACACCCCAAACAACAAATACCTCAAACATCAAACATTTCAAACAACAAACACCTCAAACAACAAACACCTCAAACAGCAAACACCTCAAACAACAAACACCTCAAACAACAAACACCTCAAACAACAAACACCTCAAACAACAAACACCTCAAACAACAAATATCTCAAACAACAAACACCTCAAACAACAAACACCTCAAACAACAAACACCTCAAACATCAAACACCTCAAACAACAAACACCTCAAACAACAAATATCTCAAACAACAAACACCTCAAACAACAAACACCGCAAACAACAAATAACTCAAAACAACAAACACCTCAAACAGCAAACACCTCAAACAACAAACACCTCAAACAACAAACACCTCAAACAACAAACACCTCAAACAACAAACACCTCAAACAACAAAAACCTCAAACAACAAACACCGCAAACAACAAACAACCCAAACAACAAACACATCAAACAACAAACACCTCAAACAACAAACACCTCAAACAACAAACACCTGAAACAACAAATATCTCAAACAACAATCACCTCAAACAACAAACACCTCAAACAACAAACACCTCAAACAACAAACACCTCAAACAACAAACACCTGAAACAACAAATATCTCAAACAACAAACACCTCAAACAACAAACACCTCAAACATCAAACACCTCAAACAACAAACACCTCAAACAACAAACACCTCAAACAACAAACACCCCAAACAACAAACACCTCAAACAGCAAACACCTCAAACAGCAAACACCTGAAACTACAAATAACTCAAAAAAACAAACACCTCAAACAACAAACACCTCAAACAACAAACACCCCAAACAACAAATACCTCAAACATCAAACACCTCAAACAACAAACACCTAAAACAACTCACACCCCAAACAACAAACACCTCAAACAACAAACACCCCAAACAACAAATACCTCAAACATCAAACATTTCAAACAACAAACACCTCAAACAACAAACACCTCAAACAGCAAACACCTCAAACAACAAACACCTCAAACAACAAACACCTCAAACAACAAACACCACGAACAACAAACACCTCAAACAACAAACACCTGAAACAACAAATATCTCAAACAACAAATATCTCAAACAACAAACACCTCAAACAACAAACACCTCAAACATCAAACACCTCAAACAACAAACACCTCAAACAACAAATATCTCAAACAACAAACACCTCAAACAACAAACACCGCAAACAACAAATAACTCAAAACAACAAACACCTCAAACAGCAAACACCTCAAACAACAAACACCTCAAACAACAAACACCTCAAACAACAAACACCTCAAACAACAAACACCTCAAACAACAAACACCTCAAACAACAAAAACCTCAAACAACAAACACCGCAAACAACAAACACCCCAAACAACAAACACATCAAACAACAAACACCTCAAACAACAAACACCTCAAACAACAAACACCTGAAACAACAAATATCTCAAACAACAATCACCTCAAACAACAAACACCTCAAACAACAAACACCTCAAACAACAAACACCTCAAACAACAAACACCTGAAACAACAAATATCTCAAACAACAAACACCTCAAACAACAAACACCTCAAACATCAAACACCTCAAACAACAAACACCTCAAACAACAAATATCTCAAACAACAAACACCTCAAACAACAAACACCGCAAACAACAAATAACTCAAAACAACAAACACCTCAAACAGCAAACACCTCAAACAACAAACACCTCAAACAACAAACACCTCAAACAACAAACACCTCAAACAACAAACACCTCAAACAACAAACACCTCAAACAACAAAAACCTCAAACAACAAACACCGCAAACAACAAATATCTCAAACAACTAACACCTCAAACAACAAACACCTCAAACAACAAACACCTCAAACAACAAACACCTGAAACAACAAATATCTCAAACAACAATCACCTCAAACAACAAACACCTCAAACAACAAACACCTCAAACAACAAACACCTCAAACAACAAACACCTCAAACAACAAACACCTCAAACAACAAACACCTCAAACAACAAACACCTCAAACAACAAATTTCTCAAACAACAAACACCTCAAACAACAAACACCTCAAACAACAAACACCTCAAACAGAAAACACCTCAAACAACAAACACCTCAAACAACAAACACCTCAAACAACAAACACCCCAAACAACAAACACCTCAAACAGCAAACACCTCAAACAGCAAACACCTGAAACTACAAATAACTCAAAAAAACAAACACCTCAAACAACAAACACCTCAAACAACAAACACCCCAAACAACAAATACCTCAAACATCAAACACCTCAAACAACAAACACCTAAAACAACTCACACCCTAAACAACAAACACCTCAAACAACAAACACCTCAAACAACAAACACCCCAAACAACAAATACCTCAAACATCAAACATTTCAAACAACAAACACCTCAAACAACAAACACCTCAAACAGCAAACACCTCAAACAACAAACACCTCAAACAACAAACACCTCAAACAACAAACACCTCAAACAACAAACACCTCAAACAACAAACACCTCAAACAACAAATATCTCAAACAACAAACACCTCAAACAACAAACACCTCAAACATCAAACACCTCAAACAACAAACACCTCAAACAACAAATATCTCAAACAACAAACACCTCAAACAACAAACACCGCAAACAACAAATAACTCAAAACAACAAACACCTCAAACAGCAAACACCTCAAACAACAAACACCTCAAACAACAAACACCTCAAACAACAAACACCTCAAACAACAAACACCTCAAACAACAAACACCTCAAACAACAAAAACCTCAAACAACAAACACCGCAAACAACAAACACCCCAAACAACAAACACATCAAACAACAAACAACTCAAACAACAAACACCTCAAACAACAAACACCTGAAACAACAAATATCTCAAACAACAATCACCTCAAACAACAAACACCTCAAACAACAAACACCTCAAACAACAAACACCTCAAACAACAAACACCTGAAACAACAAATATCTCAAACAACAAACACCTCAAACAACAAACACCTCAAACATCAAACACCTCAAACAACAAACACCTCAAACAACAAATATCTCAAACAACAAACACCTCAAACAACAAACACCTCAAACAACATACACCTCAAACAACAAACACCTAAAACAACAAATACCTCAAACATCAAACACCTCAAACAACAAACACCTAAAACAACAAACACCCCAAACAACAAACACCTCAAACAACAAACACCTCAAACAACAAACACCCCAAACAACAAATACCTCAAACATCAAACACTTCAAACAACAGACACTTCAAACAACAAACACCTCAAACAGCAAACACCTCAAACAACAACACCTCAAACAACAAACACCTCAAACAACAAACACCTCAAACAACAAACACCTGAAACAACAAACACCTGAAACAACAAATATCTCAAACAACAAACACCTCAAACAACAAACACCTCAAACAACAAACACCTCAAACAACAAACACCTCAAACAACAAATATCTCAAACAACAAACACCTCAAACAACAAACACCTCAAACAACAAATAACTCAAAACCAGAAACACCTCAAACAGCAAACACCTCAAACAACAAACACCTCAAACAACAAACACCTCAAACATCAAACACCTCAAACAACAAACACCTCAAACAACAAACACCTCAAACAACAAACACCTCAAACAACAAAAACCTCAAACAACAAACACCTCAAACAACAAATATCTCAAACAACAAATACCTCAAACAACAAACACCTCAAACAACAAACACCTCAAACAACAAACTCCTCAAACAACAAACAACTCAAACAACAAACACCTGAAACAACAAATATCTCAAACAACATACACCTCAAACAACAAACACCTCAAACAACAAACACCTGAAACAACAGATAACTCAAACAACAAACACCTCAAACAGCAAACACCTCAAACAACAAACACCTCAAACAACAAATAACTCAAAACAACAAACACCTCAAATAGCAAACACCTCAAACAACAAACACCTCAAACAACAAACACCTCAAACAACAAATAACTCAAAACAACAAACGCCTCAAACAACAAATATCTCAAAACAACAAACACCTGAAACGACAAACACATCAAACAACAAACAACTCAAACAACAAATAACTCAAAAACCTCAAACAACAAACATCTCAAACAACAAACACCTCAAACAACAAACACCTCAAACAACAAACACCTCAAACAACAAACACCTCAAACAAAAAACACCTCAAACAACAAAAACCTCAAACAACAAACACCTCAAACAACAAACACCTCAAACAACAAACATCTCAAACAACAAACATCTCAAACAACAAACACCCCAAACATCAAACACCTCAAACAACAAACACCCCAAACAACAAACACATCAAACAACAAACACCTCAAACAACAAACACCTGAAACAACAAACACCTCAAACAACAAACACCTCAAACAACAAACACCTCAAACAACAAACACCTCAAACAACAAACACCTCAAACAACAAAAACCTCAAACAACAAACACCTCAAACAACAAACATCTCAAACAACAAACACCTCAAACAACAAATATCTCAAAACAACAAACACCTGATACAACAAACACCTCAAACAACAAACACATCAAACAACATACAACTCAAACAACAAATAACTCAAAAACCTCAAACAACAAACACCTCAAACAACAAACACCTCAAACAACAAGCACCTCAAACAACAAACACCTCAAACAACAAACACCTCAAACAACAAACACCTCAAACAACAAACACCTCAAACAACAAACACCTCAAACAACAAACACCTCAAACAACAAACACCCCAAACAACAAATACCTCAAACATCAAACACTTCAAACAACAAACACCTCAAACAACAAACACCTCAAACAGCAAACACCTCAAACAACAACACATCAAACAACAAACACCTCAAACAACAAACACCTCAAACAACAAACACCTCAAACAACAAACACCTCAAACAACAAACACCTCAAACAACAAACACCTCAAACAACAAACACCTCAAACAACAAACACCTCAAACAACAAATATCTCAAACAACAAACACCTCAAACAACAAACACCTCAAACAACAAACACCTCAAACAGAAAACACCTCAAACAACAAACACCTCAAACAACAAACACCTCAAACAACAAACACCTCAAACAACAAACACCCCAAACAACAAACACCTCAAACAGCAAACACCTCAAACAGCAAACACCTGAAACTACAAATAACTCAAAAAAACAAACACCTCAAACAACAAACACCTCAAACAACAAACACCCCAAACAACAAATACCTCAAACATCAAACACCTCAAACAACAAACACCTAAAACAACTCACACCCTAAACAACAAACACCTCAAACAACAAACACCTCAAACAACAAACACCCCAAACAACAAATACCTCAAACATCAAACATTTCAAACAACAAACACCTCAAACAACAAACACCTCAAACAGCAAACACCTCAAACAACAAACACCTCAAACAACAAACACCTCAAACAACAAACACCTCAAACAACAAACACCTCAAACAACAAACACCTCAAACAACAAATATCTCAAACAACAAACACCTCAAACAACAAACACCTCAAACATCAAACACCTCAAACAACAAACACCTCAAACAACAAATATCTCAAACAACAAACACCTCAAACAACAAACACCGCAAACAACAAATAACTCAAAACAACAAACACCTCAAACAGCAAACACCTCAAACAACAAACACCTCAAACAACAAACACCTCAAACAACAAACACCTCAAACAACAAACACCTCAAACAACAAACACCTCAAACAACAAAAACCTCAAACAACAAACACCGCAAACAACAAACACCCCAAACAACAAACACATCAAACAACAAACACCTCAAACAACAAACACCTCAAACAACAAACACCTGAAACAACAAATATCTCAAACAACAATCACCTCAAACAACAAACACCTCAAACAACAAACACCTCAAACAACAAACACCTCAAACAACAAACACCTGAAACAACAAATATCTCAAACAACAAACACCTCAAACAACAAACACCTCAAACATCAAACACCTCAAACAACAAACACCTCAAACAACAAATATCTCAAACAACAAACACCTCAAACAACAAACACCTCAAACAACAAACACCTCAAACAACAAACACCTAAAACAACAAATACCTCAAACATCAAACACCTCAAACAACAAACACCTAAAACAACAAACACCCCAAACAACAAACACCTCAAACAACAAACACCTCAAACAACAAACACCCCAAACAACAAATACCTCAAACATCAAACACTTCAAACAACAGACACTTCAAACAACAAACACCTCAAACAGCAAACACCTCAAACAACAACACCTCAAACAACAAACACCTCAAACAACAAACACCTCAAACAACAAACACCTCAAACAACAAACACCTGAAACAACAAATATCTCAAACAACAAACACCTCAAACAACAAACACCTCAAACAACAAACACCTCAAACAACAAACATCTCAAACAACAAATATCTCAAACAACAAACACCTCAAACAACAAACACCTCAAACAACAAATAACTCAAAACAACAAACACCTCAAACAGCAAACACCTCAAACAACAAACACCTCAAACAACAAACACCTCAAACATCAAACACCTCAAACAACAAACACCTCAAACAACAAACACCTCAAACAACAAACACCTCAAACAACAAAAACCTCAAACAACAAACACCTCAAACAACAAATATCTCAAACAACAAATACCTCAAACAACAAACACCTCAAACAACAAACACCTCAAACAACAAACTCCTCAAACAACAAACAACTCAAACAACAAACACCTGAAACAACAAATATCTCAAACAACATACACCTCAAACAACAAACACCTCAAACAACAAACACCTGAAACAACAGATAACTCAAACAACAAACACCTCAAACAGCAAACACCTCAAACAACAAACACCTCAAACAACAAATAACTCAAAACAACAAACACCTCAAATAGCAAACACCTCAAACAACAAACACCTCAAACAACAAACACCTCAAACAACAAATAACTCAAAACAACAAACGCCTCAAACAACAAATATCTCAAAACAACAAACACCTGAAACGACAAACACATCAAACAACAAACAACTCAAACAATAAATAACTCAAAAACCTCAAACAACAAACATCTCAAACAACAAACACCTCAAACAACAAACACCTCAAACAACAAACACCTCAAACAACAAACACCTCAAACAAAAAACACCTCAAACAACAAAAACCTCAAACAACAAACACCTCAAACAACAAACACCTCAAACAACAAACATCTCAAACAACAAACATCTCAAACAACAAACACCCCAAACATCAAACACCTCAAACAACAAACACCCCAAACAACAAACACATCAAACAACAAACACCTCAAACAACAAACACCTGAAACAACAAACACCTCAAACAACAAACACCTCAAACAACAAACACCTCAAACAACAAACACCTCAAACAACAAACACCTCAAACAACAAACACCTCAAACAACAAAAACCTCAAACAACAAACACCTCAAACAACAAACATCTCAAACAACAAACACCTCAAACAACAAATATCTCAAAACAACAAACACCTGATACAACAACCACCTCAAACAACAAACACCTCAAACAACATACAACTCAAACAACAAATAACTCAAAAACCTCAAACAACAAACACCTCAAACAACAAACACCTCAAACAACAAGCACCTCAAACAACAAACACCTCAAACAACAAACACCTCAAACAACAAACACCTCAAACAACAAACACCTCAAACAACAAACACCTCAAACAACAAACACCTCAAACAACAAACACCCCAAACAACAAATACCTCAAACATCAAACACTTCAAACAACAAACACCTCAAACAACAAACACCTCAAACAGCAAACACCTCAAACAACAACACATCAAACAACAAACACCTCAAACAACAAACACCTCAAACAACAAACACCTCAAACAACAAACACCTGAAACAACAAATATCTCAAACAACAAACACCTCAAACAACAAACACCTCAAACAACAAACAACTCAAACAACAAACACCTCAAACAACAAATATCTCAAACAACAAACACCTCAAACAACAAACACCTCAAACAACAAATAACTCAAAACAACAAACACCTCAAACAGCAAACACCTCAAACAACAAACACCTCAAACAACAAACACCTCAAACAGCAAACACCTTAAACAACAAACACCTCAAACAACAAACACCTCAAACAACAAACGCCTCAAACAACAAACACCTCAAACAACAAAAACCTCAAACAACAAACACCTCAAACAACAAATATCTCAAACAACAAATACCTCAAACAACAAACACCTCAAACAACAAACACCTCAAACAACAAACACTTCAAACAACAAACAACTCAAACAACAAACACCTGAAACAACAAATATCTCAAACAACATACACCTCAAACAACAAACACCTCAAACAGCAAACACCTCAAACAACAAACACCTCAAACAACAAACACCTCAAACAACAAACACCCCAAACAACAAATACCTCAAACATCAAACACTTCAAACAACAAACACCTCAAACAACAAACACCTCAAACAGCAAACACCTCAAACAACAACACCTCAAACAACAAACACCTCAAACAACAAACACCTCAAACAACAAACACCTCAAACAACAAACACCTGAAACAACAAATATCTCAAACAACAAACACCTCAAACAACAAACACCTCAAACAACAAACACCTCAAACAACAAACACCTCAAACAACAAATATCTCAAACAACAAACACCTCAAACAACAAACACCTCAAACAACAAATAAGTCAAAACAACAAACACCTCAAACAGCAAACACCTCAAACAACAAACACCTCAAACAACAAACACCTCAAACATCAAACACCTCAAACAACAAACACCTCAAACAACAAACACCTCAAACAACAAACACCTCAAACAACAAACACCTCAAACAACAAACACCTCAAACAACAAAAACCTCAAACAACAAACACCTCAAACAACAAATATCTCAAACAACAAATACCTCAAACAACAAACACCTCAAACAACAAACACCTCAAACAACAAACACCTCAAACAACAAACAACTCAAACAACAAACACCTGAAACAACAAATATCTCAAACAACATACACCTGAAACAACAAACACCTCAAACAACAAACACCTGAAACAACAGATAACTCAAACAACAAACACCTCAAACAGCAAACACCTCAAACAACAAACACCTCAAACAACAAATAACTCAAAACAACAAACACCTCAAATAGCAAACACCTCAAACAACAAACACCTCAAACAACAAACACCTCAAACAACAAATAACTCAAAACAACAAACGCCTCAAACAACAAATATCTCAAAACAACAAACACCTGAAACGACAAACACATCAAACAACAAACAACTCAAACAACAAATAACTCAAAAACCTCAAACAACAAACATCTCAAACAACAAACACCTCAAACAACAAACACCTCAAACAAAAAACACCTCAAACAACAAACACCTCAAACAACAAACACCTCAAACAACAAACACCTCAAACAACAAACACCTCAAACAACAAACACCTCAAACAACAAACATCTCAAACAACAAACATCTCTAACAACAAACACCCCAAACATCAAACACCTCAAACAACAAACACCCCAAACAACAAACACATCAAACAACAAACACCTCAAACAACAAACACCTGAAACAACAAACACCTCAAACAACAAACACCTCAAACAACAAACACCTCAAACAACAAACACCTCAAACAACAAACACCTCAAACAACAAACACCTCAAACAACAAACACCTCAAACAACAAAAACCTCAAACAACAAACACCTCAAACAACAAACATCTCAAACAACAAACATCTCAAACAACAAACACCCCAAACATCAAACACCTCAAACAACAAACACCCCAAACAACAAACACATCAAACAACAAACACCTCAAACAACAAACACCTGAAACAACAAACACCTCAAACAACAAACACCTCAAACAACAAACACCTCAAACAACAAATAACTCAAAACAACAAACACCTCAAATAGCAAACACCTCAAACAACAAACACCTCAAACAACAAACACCTCAAACAACAAATAACTCAAAACAACAAACACCTGATACAACAAACACCTCAAACAACAAACACATCAAACAACAAACAACTCAAACAACAAATAACTCAAAAACCTCAAACAACAAACACCTCAAACAACAAACACCTCAAACAACAAGCACCTCAAACAACAAACACCTCAAACAACAAACACCTCAAACAACAAACACCTCAAACAACAAACACCTCAAACAACAAACACCTCAAACAACAAACACCTCAAACAACAAACACCTCAAACAACAAACACATCAAACAACAAACACCTCAAACAACAAACACCTGAAACAACAAATAACTCAAAACAACAAACACCTCAAACAGCAAATACCTCAAACAACAAACACCTCAAACAACAAACACCTCAAACAACAAACACCTCAAACATCAAACACCCCAAACAACAAAAACATCAAACAACAAACACCTCAAACAACAAACACCCCAAACAACAAACACATCAAACAACAAACACCTCAAACAACAAACACCACAAACAACAAACACCTCAAACAACAAACACCCCAAACAACAAACACCCCAAACAACAAACACCCCAAACAACAAATACGTCAAACATCATACACCTCAAACAACAAACACCTCAAACAACAAATAACTCAAAACAACAAACACCTGATACAACAAACACCTCAAACAACAAACACATCAAACAACAAACAACTCAAACAACAAATAACTCAAAAACCTCAAACAACAAACTCCTCAAACAACAAACAACTCAAACAACAAACACCTGAAACAACAAATATCTCAAACAACATACACCTCAAACAACAAACACCTCAAACAACAAACACCTGAAACAACAGATAACTCAAACAACAAACACCTCAAACAGCAAACACCTCAAACAACAAACACCTCAAACAACAAATAACTCAAAACAACAAACACCTCAAATAGCAAACACCTCAAACAACAAACACCTCAAACAACAAACACCTCAAACAACAAATAACTCAAAACAACAAACGCCTCAAACAACAAATATCTCAAAACAACAAACACCTGAAACGACAAACACATCAAACAACAAACAACTCAAACAACAAATAACTCAAAAACCTCAAACAACAAACATCTCAAACAACAAACACCTCAAACAACAAACACCTCAAACAACAAACACCTCAAACAACAAACACCTCAAACAAAAAACACCTCAAACAACAAACACCTCAAACAACAAACACCTCAAACAACAAACACCTCAAACAACAAACACCTCAAACAACAAACATCTCAAACAACAAACATCTCAAACAACAAACACCCCAAACATCAAACACCTCAAACAACAAACACCCCAAACAACAAACACATCAAACAACAAACACCTCAAACAACAAACACCTGAAACAACAAACACCTCAAACAACAAACACCTGAAACAACAAACACCTCAAACAACAAACACCTCAAACAACAAACACCTCAAACAACAAACACCTCAAACAACAAAAACCTCAAACAACAAACACCTCAAACAACAAACATCTCAAACAACAAACACCTCAAACAACAAATATCTCAAAACAACAAACACCTGATACAACAAACACCTCAAACAACAAACACATCAAACAACATACAACTCAAACAACAAATAACTCAAAAACCTCAAACAACAAACACCTCAAACAACAAACACCTCAAACAACAAGCACCTCAAACAACAAACACCTCAAACAACAAACACCTCAAACAACAAACACCTCAAACAACAAACACCTCAAACAACAAACACCTCAAACAACAAACACCTCAAACAACAAACACCCCAAACAACAAATACCTCAAACATCAAACACTTCAAACAACAAACACCTCAATCAACAAACACCTCAAACAGCAAACACCTCAAACAACAAAACATCAAACAACAAACACCTCAAACAACAAACACCTCAAACAACAAACACCTCAAACAACAAACACCTGAAACAACAAATATCTCAAACAACAAACACCTCAAACAACAAACACCTCAAACAACAAACAACTCAAACAACAAACACCTCAAACAACAAATATCTCAAACAACAAACACCTCAAACAACAAACACCTCAAACAACAAATAACTCAAAACAACAAACACCTCAAACAGCAAACACCTCAAACAACAAACACCTCAAACATCAAACACCTTAAACAACAAACACCTCAAACAACAAACACCTCAAACAACAAACGCCTCAAACAACAAACACATCAAACAACAAAAACCTCAAACAACAAACACCTCAAACAACAAATATCTCAAACAACAAATACCTCAAACAACAAACACCTCAAACAACAAACACCTCAAACAACAAACACTTCAAACAACAAACAACTCAAACAACAAACACCTGAAACAACAAATATCTCAAACAACATACACCTCAAACAACAAACACCTCAAACAGCAAACACCTCAAACAACAAACACCTCAAACAACAAACACCTCAAACAACAAACACCCCAAACAACAAATACCTCAAACATCAAACACTTCAAACAACAAACACCTCAAACAACAAACACCTCAAACAGCAAACACCTCAAACAACAACACCTCAAACAACAAACACCTCAAACAACAAACACCTCAAACAACAAACACCTCAAACAACAAACACCTGAAACAACAAATATCTCAAACAACAAACACCTCAAACAACAAACACCTCAAACAACAAACACCTCAAACAACAAACACCTCAAACAACAAATATCTCAAACAACAAACACCTCAAACAACAAACACCTCAAACAACAAATAAGTCAAAACAACAAACACCTCAAACAGCAAACACCTCAAACAACAAACACCTCAAACAACAAACACCTCAAACATCAAACACCTCAAACAACAAACACCTCAAACAACAAACACCTCAAACAACAAACACCTCAAACAACAAACACCTCAAACAACAAAAACCTCAAACAACAAACACCTCAAACAACAAATATCTCAAACAACAAATACCTCAAACAACAAACACCTCAAACAACAAACACCTCAAACAACAAACACCTCAAACAACAAACACCTGAAACAACAAATATCTCAAACAACATACACCTGAAACAACAAACACCTCAAACAACAAACACCTGAAACAACAGATAACTCAAACAACAAACACCTCAAACAGCAAACACCTCAAACAACAAACACCTCAAACAACAAATAACTCAAAACAACAAACACCTCAAATAGCAAACACCTCAAACAACAAACACCTCAAACAACAAACACCTCAAACAACAAATAACTCAAAACAACAAACGCCTCAAACAACAAATATCTCAAAACAACAAACACCTGAAACGACAAACACATCAAACAACAAACAACTCAAACAACAAATAACTCAAAAACCTCAAACAACAAACATCTCAAACAACAAACACCTCAAACAACAAACACCTCAAACAAAAAACACCTCAAACAACAAACACCTCAAACAACAAACACCTCAAACAACAAACACCTCAAACAACAAACACCTCAAACAACAAACACCTCAAACAACAAACACCTCAAACAACAAACATCTCAAACAACAAACATCTCTAACAACAAACACCCCAAACATCAAACACCTCAAACAACAAACACCCCAAACAACAAACACATCAAACAACAAACACCTCAAACAACAAACACCTGAAACAACAAACACCTCAAACAACAAACACCTCAAACAACAAACACCTCAAACAACAAACACCTCAAACAACAAACACCTCAAACAACAAACACCTCAAACAACAAACACCTCAAACAACAAAAACCTCAAACAACAAACACCTCAAACAACAAACATCTCAAACAACAAACATCTCAAACAACAAACACCCCAAACATCAAACACCTCAAACAACAAACACCCCAAACAACAAACACATCAAACAACAAACACCTCAAACAACAAACACCTGAAACAACAAACACCTCAAACAACAAACACCTCAAACAACAAACACCTCAAACAACAAATAACTCAAAACAACAAACACCTCAAATAGCAAACACCTCAAACAACAAACACCTCAAACAACAAACACCTCAAACAACAAATAACTCAAAACAACAAACACCTGATACAACAAACACCTCAAACAACAAACACATCAAACAACAAACAACTCAAACAACAAATAACTCAAAAACCTCAAACAACAAACACCTCAAACAACAAACACCTCAAACAACAAGCACCTCAAACAACAAACACCTCAAACAACAAACACCTCAAACAACAAACACCTCAAACAACAAACACCTCAAACAACAAACACCTCAAACAACAAACACCTCAAACAACAAACACCCCAAACAACAAACACATCAAACAACAAACACCTCAAACAACAAACACCTGAAACAACAAATAACTCAAAACAACAAACACCTCAAACAGCAAATACCTCAAACAACAAACACCTCAAACAACAAACACCTCAAACAACAAACACCTCAAACATTAAACACCCCAAACAACAAAAACATCAAACAACAAACACCTCAAACAACAAACACCCCAAACAACAAACACATCAAACAACAAACACCTCAAACAACAAACACCACAAACAACAAACACCTCAAACAACAAACACCCCAAACAACAAACACCCCAAACAACAAACACCCCAAACAACAAATACGTCAAACATCATACACCTCAAACAACAAACACCTCAAACAACAAATAACTCAAAACAACAAACACCTGATACAACAAACACCTCAAACAACAAACACATCAAACAACAAACAACTCAAACAACAAATAACTCAAAAACCTCAAACAACAAACACCTCAAACAACAAACACCTCAAACAACAAGCACCTCAAACAACAAACACCTCAAACAACAAACACCTCAAACAACAAACACCTCAAACAACAAGCACCTCAAACAACAAACACCTCAAACAACAAACACCTCAAACAACAAACACCCCAAACAACAAACACCTCAAACAGCAAACACCTCAAACAGCAAACACCTGAAACTACAAATAACTCAAAAAAACAAACACCTCAAACAACAAACACCTCAAACAACAAACACCCCAAACAACAAATACCTCAAACATCAAACACCTCAAACAACAAACACCTAAAACAACTCACACCCCAAACAACAAACACCTCAAACAACAAACACCCCAAACAACAAATACCTCAAACATCAAACATTTCAAACAACAAACACCACAAACAACAAACACCTCAAACAACAAACACCTGAAACAACAAATATCTCAAACAACAAATATCTCAAACAACAAACACCTCAAACAACAAACACCTCAAACATCAAACACCTCAAACAACAAACACCTCAAACAACAAATATCTCAAACAACAAACACCTCAAACAACAAACACCGCAAACAACAAATAACTCAAAACAACAAACACCTCAAACAGCAAACACCTCAAACAACAAACACCTCAAACAACAAACACCTCAAACAACAAACACCTCAAACAACAAACACCTCAAACAACAAACACCTCAAACAACAAAAACCTCAAACAACAAACACCGCAAACAACAAACACCCCAAACAACAAACACATCAAACAACAAACACCTCAAACAACAAACACCTCAAACAACAAACACCTGAAACAACAAATATCTCAAACAACAATCACCTCAAACAACAAACACCTCAAACAACAAACACCTCAAACAACAAACACCTCAAACAACAAACACCTGAAACAACAAATATCTCAAACAACAAACACCTCAAACAACAAACACCTCAAACATCAAACACCTCAAACAACAAACACCTCAAACAACAAATATCTCAAACAACAAACACCTCAAACAACAAACACCGCAAACAACAAATAACTCAAAACAACAAACACCTCAAACAGCAAACACCTCAAACAACAAACACCTCAAACAACAAACACCTCAAACAACAAACACCTCAAACAACAAACACCTCAAACAACAAACACCTCAAACAACAAAAACCTCAAACAACAAACACCGCAAACAACAAATATCTCAAACAACTAACACCTCAAACAACAAACACCTCAAACAACAAACACCTCAAACAACAAACACCTGAAACAACAAATATCTCAAACAACAATCACCTCAAACAACAAACACCTCAAACAACAAACACCTCAAACAACAAACACCTCAAACAACAAACACCTCAAACAACAAACACCTCAAACAACAAACACCTCAAACAACAAATATCTCAAACAACAAACACCTCAAACAACAAACACCTCAAACAACAAACACCTCAAACAGAAAACACCTCAAACAACAAACACCTCAAACAACAAACACCTCAAACAACAAACACCTCAAACAACAAACACCCCAAACAACAAACACCTCAAACAGCAAACACCTCAAACAGCAAACACCTGAAACTACAAATAACTCAAAAAAACAAACACCTCAAACAACAAACACCTCAAACAACAAACACCCCAAACAACAAATACCTCAAACATCAAACACCTCAAACAACAAACACCTAAAACAACTCACACCCTAAACAACAAACACCTCAAACAACAAACACCTCAAACAACAAACACCCCAAACAACAAATACCTCAAACATCAAACATTTCAAACAACAAACACCTCAAACAACAAACACCTCAAACAGCAAACACCTCAAACAACAAACACCTCAAACAACAAACACCTCAAACAACAAACACCTCAAACAACAAACACCTCAAACAACAAACACCTGAAACAACAAATATCTCAAACAACAAACACCTCAAACAACAAACACCTCAAACATCAAACACCTCAAACAACAAACACCTCAAACAACAAATATCTCAAACAACAAACACCTCAAACAACAAACACCGCAAACAACAAATAACTCAAAACAACAAACACCTCAAACAGCAAACACCTCAAACAACAAACACCTCAAACAACAAACACCTCAAACAACAAACACCTCAAACAACAAACACCTCAAACAACAAACACCTCAAACAACAAAAACCTCAAACAACAAACACCGCAAACAACAAACACCCCAAACAACAAACACATCAAACAACAAACACCTCAAACAACAAACACCTCAAACAACAAACACCTGAAACAACAAATATCTCAAACAACAATCACCTCAAACAACAAACACCTCAAACAACAAACACCTCAAACAACAAACACCTCAAATAACAAACACCTGAAACAACAAATATCTCAAACAACAAACACCTCAAACAACAAACACCTCAAACATCAAACACCTCAAACAACAAACACCTCAAACAACAAATATCTCAAACAACAAACACCTCAAACAACAAACACCTCAAACAACAAACACCTCAAACAACAAACACCTAAAACAACAAATACCTCAAACATCAAACACCTCAAACAACAAACACCTAAAACAACAAACACCCCAAACAACAAACACCTCAAACAACAAACACCTCAAACAACAAACACCCCAAACAACAAATACCTCAAACATCAAACACTTCAAACAACAGACACCTCAAACAACAAACACCTCAAACAGCAAACACCTCAAACAACAACACCTCAAACAACAAACACCTCAAACAACAAACACCTCAAACAACAAACACCTCAAACAACAAACACCTGAAACAACAAATATCTCAAACAACAAACACCTCAAACAACAAACACCTCAAACAACAAACACCTCAAACAACAAATATCTCAAACAACAAACACCTCAAACAACAAACACCTCAAACAACAAATAACTCAAAACAACAAACACCTCAAACAGCAAACACCTCAAACAACAAACACCTCAAACAACAAAAAAACCTCAAACAACAAACACCCCAAACAACAAACACCTCAAACAGCAAACACCTCAAACAGCAAACACCTGAAACTACAAATAACTCAAAAAAACAAACACCTCAAACAACAAACACCTCAAACAACAAACACCCCAAACAACAAATACCTCAAACATCAAACACCTCAAACAACAAACACCTAAAACAACTCACACCCCAAACAACAAACACCTCAAACAACAAACACCCCAAACAACAAATACCTCAAACATCAAACATTTCAAACAACAAACACCTCAAACAACAAACACCTCAAACAGCAAACACCTCAAACAACAAACACCTCAAACAACAAACACCTCAAACAACAAACACCACAAACATCAAACACCTCAAACAACAAACACCTGAAACAACAAATATCTCAAACAACAAATATCTCAAACAACAAACACCTCAAACAACAAACACCTCAAACATCAAACACCTCAAACAACAAACACCTCAAACAACAAATATCTCAAACAACAAACACCTCAAACAACAAACACCGCAAACAACAAATAACTCAAAACAACAAACACCTCAAACAGCAAACACCTCAAACAACAAACACCTCAAACAACAAACACCTCAAACAACAAACACCTCAAACAACAAACACCTCAAACAACAAACACCTCAAACAACAAAAACCTCAAACAACAAACACTGCAAACAACAAACACCCCAAACAACAAACACATCAAACAACAAACACCTCAAACAACAAACACCTCAAACAACAAACACCTGAAACAACAAATATCTCAAACAACAATCACCTCAAACAACAAACACCTCAAACAACAAACACCTCAAACAACAAACACCTCAAACAACAAACACCTGAAACAACAAATATCTCAAACAACAAACACCTCAAACAACAAACACCTCAAACATCAAACACCTCAAACAACAAACACCTCAAACAACAAATATCTCAAACAACAAACACCTCAAACAACAAACACCGCAAACAACAAATAACTCAAAACAACAAACACCTCAAACAGCAAACACCTCAAACAACAAACACCTCAAACAACAAACACCTCAAACAACAAACACCTCAAACAACAAACACCTCAAACAACACAAACAACAAAAACCTCAAACAACAAACACCGCAAACAACAAATATCTCAAACAACTAACACCTCAAACAACAAACACCTCAAACAACAAACACCTCAAACAACAAACACCTGAAACAACAAATATCTCAAACAACAATCACCTCAAACAACAAACACCTCAAACAACAAACACCTCAAACAACAAACACCTCAAACAACAAACACCTCAAACAACAAACACCTCAAACAACAAACACCTCAAACAACAAACACCTCAAACAACAAATATCTCAAACAACAAACACCTCAAACAACAAACACCTCAAACAACAAACACCTCAAACAGAAAACACCTCAAACAACAAACACCTCAAACAACAAACACCTCAAACAACAAACACCTCAAACAACAAACACCCCAAACAACAAACACCTCAAACAGCAAACACCTCAAACAGCAAACACCTGAAACTACAAATAACTCAAAAAAACAAACACCTCAAACAACAAACACCTCAAACAACAAACACCCCAAACAACAAATACCTCAAACATCAAACACCTCAAACAACAAACACCTAAAACAACTCACACCCTAAACAACAAACACCTCAAACAAAAAACACCTCAAACAACAAACACCCCAAACAACAAATACCTCAAACATCAAACATTTCAAACAACAAACACCTCAAACAACAAACACCTCAAACAGCAAACACCTCAAACAACAAACACCTCAAACAACAAACACCTCAAACAACAAACACCTCAAACAACAAACACCTGAAACAACAAATATCTCAAACAACAAACACCTCAAACAACAAACACCTCAAACATCAAACACCTCAAACAACAAACACCTCAAACAACAAATATCTCAAACAACAAACACCTCAAACAACAAACACCGCAAACAACAAATAACTCAAAACAACAAACACCTCAAACAGCAAACACCTCAAACAACAAACACCTCAAACAACAAACACCTCAAACAACAAACACCTCAAACAACAAACACCTCAAACAACAAAAACCTCAAACAACAAACACCGCAAACAACAAGCACCCCAAACAACAAACACATCAAACAACAAACACCTCAAACAACAAACACCTCAAACAACAAACACCTGAAACAACAAATATCTCAAACAACAAACACCTCAAACAACAAACACCTCAAACAACAAATAACTCAAAACAACAAACACCTCAAACAGCAAACACCTCAAACAACAAACACCTCAAACAACAAACACCTCAAACAACAAACACCCCAAACAACAAACACCTCAAACAGCAAACACCTCAAACAGCAAACACCTGAAAATACAAATAACTCAAAAAAACAAACACCTCAAACAACAAACACCTCAAACAACAAACACCCCAAACAACAAATACCTCAAACATCAAACACCTCAAACAACAAACACCTAAAACAACTCACACCCCAAACAACAAACACCTCAAACAACAAACACCCCAAACAACAAATACCTCAAACATCAAACATTTCAAACAACAAACACCTCAAACAACAAACACCTCAAACAGCAAACACCTCAAACAACAAACACCTCAAACAACAAACACCTCAAACAACAAACACCACAAACATCAAACACCTCAAACAACAAACACCTGAAACAACAAATATCTCAAACAACAAATATCTCAAACAACAAACACCTCAAACAACAAACACCTCAAACATCAAACACCTCAAACAACAAACACCTCAAACAACAAATATCTCAAACAACAAACACCTCAAACAACAAACACCGCAAACAACAAATAACTCAAAACAACAAACACCTCAAACAGCAAACACCTCAAACAACAAACACCTCAAACAACAAACACCTCAAACAACAAACACCTCAAACAACAAACACCTCAAACAACAAACACCTCAAACAACAAAAACCTCAAACAACAAACACTGCAAACAACAAACACCCCAAACAACAAACACATCAAACAACAAACACCTCAAACAACAAACACCTCAAACAACAAACACCTGAAACAACAAATATCTCAAACAACAATCACCTCAAACAACAAACACCTCAAACAACAAACACCTCAAACAACAAACACCTCAAACAACAAACACCTGAAACAACAAATATCTCAAACAACAAACACCTCAAACAACAAACACCTCAAACATCAAACACCTCAAACAACAAACACCTCAAACAACAAATATCTCAAACAACAAACACCTCAAACAACAAACACCGCAAACAACAAATAACTCAAAACAACAAACACCTCAAACAGCAAACACCTCAAACAACAAACACCTCAAACAACAAACACCTCAAACAACAAACACCTCAAACAACAAACACCTCAAACAACACAAACAACAAAAACCTCAAACAACAAACACCGCAAACAACAAATATCTCAAACAACTAACACCTCAAACAACAAACACCTCAAACAACAAACACCTCAAACAACAAACACCTGAAACAACAAATATCTCAAACAACAATCACCTCAAACAACAAACACCTCAAACAACAAACACCTCAAACAACAAACACCTCAAACAACAAACACCTCAAACAACAAACACCTCAAACAACAAACACCTCAAACAACAAACACCTCAAACAACAAATATCTCAAACAACAAACACCTCAAACAACAAACACCTCAAACAACAAACACCTCAAACAGAAAACACCTCAAACAACAAACACCTCAAACAACAAACACCTCAAACAACAAACACCTCAAACAACAAACACCCCAAACAACAAACACCTCAAACAGCAAACACCTCAAACAGCAAACACCTGAAACTACAAATAACTCAAAAAAACAAACACCTCAAACAACAAACACCTCAAACAACAAACACCCCAAACAACAAATACCTCAAACATCAAACACCTCAAACAACAAACACCTAAAACAACTCACACCCTAAACAACAAACACCTCAAACAAAAAACACCTCAAACAACAAACACCCCAAACAACAAATACCTCAAACATCAAACATTTCAAACAACAAACACCTCAAACAACAAACACCTCAAACAGCAAACACCTCAAACAACAAACACCTCAAACAACAAACACCTCAAACAACAAACACCTCAAACAACAAACACCTCAAACAACAAACACCTGAAACAACAAATATCTCAAACAACAAACACCTCAAACAACAAACACCTCAAACATCAAACACCTCAAACAACAAACACCTCAAACAACAAATATCTCAAACAACAAACACCTCAAACAACAAACACCGCAAACAACAAATAACTCAAAACAACAAACACCTCAAACAGCAAACACCTCAAACAACAAACACCTCAAACAACAAACACCTCAAACAACAAACACCTCAAACAACAAACACCTCAAACAACAAAAACCTCAAACAACAAACACCGCAAACAACAAACACCCCAAACAACAAACACATCAAACAACAAACACCTCAAACAACAAACACCTCAAACAACAAACACCTGAAACAACAAATATCTCAAACAACAATCACCTCAAACAACAAACACCTCAAACAACAAACACCTCAAACAACAAACACCTCAAACAACAAACACCTGAAACAACAAATATCTCAAACAACAAACACCTCAAACAACAAACACCTCAAACATCAAACACCTCAAACAACAAACACCTCAAACAACAAATATCTCAAACAACAAACACCTCAAACAAAAAACACCTCAAACAACAAACACCTCAAACAACAAACACCTAAAACAACAAATACCTCAAACATCAAACACCTCAAACAACAAACACCTAAAACAACAAACACCCCAAACAACAAACACCTCAAACAACAAACACCTCAAACAACAAACACCCCAAACAACAAATACCTCAAACATCAAACACTTCAAACAACAGACACCTCAAACAACAAACACCTCAAACAGCAAACACCTCAAACAACAACACCTCAAACAACAAACACCTCAAACAACAAACACCTCAAACAACAAACACCTCAAACAACAAACACCTGAAACAACAAATATCTCAAACAACAAACACCTCAAACAACAAACACCTCAAACAACAAACACCTCAAACAACAAATATCTCAAACAACAAACACCTCAAACAACAAACACCTCAAACAACAAATAACTCAAAACAACAAACACCTCAAACAGCAAACACCTCAAACAACAAACACCTCAAACAACAAACACCTCAAACATCAAACACCTCAAACAACAAACACCTCAAACAACAAACACCTCAAACAACAAACACCTCAAACAACAAACACCTCAAACAACAAAAACCTCAAACAACAAACACCTCAAACAACAAATATCTCAAACAACAAATACCTCAAACAACAAACACCTCAAACAACAAACACCTCAAACAACAAACTCCTCAAACAACAAACAACTCAAACAACAAACACCTGAAACAACAAATATCTCAAACAACATACACCTCAAACAACAAACACCTCAAACAACAAACACCTGAAACAACAGATAACTCAAACAACAAACACCTCAAACAGCAAACACCTCAAACAACAAACACCTCAAACAACAAATAACTCAAAACAACAAACACCTCAAATAGCAAACACCTCAAACAACAAACACCTCAAACAACAAACACCTCAAACAACAAATAACTCAAAACAACAAACGCCTCAAACAACAAATATCTCAAAACAACAAACACCTGAAACGACAAACACATCAAACAACAAACAACTCAAACAACAAATAACTCAAAAACCTCAAACAACAAACACCTCAAACAACAAACACCTCAAACAAAAAACACCTCAAACAACAAACACCTCAAACAACAAACACCTCAAACAACAAACACCTCAAACAACAAACACCTCAAACAACAAACATCTCAAACAACAAACATCTCAAACAACAAACACCCCAAACATCAAACACCTCAAACAACAAACACCCCAAACAACAAACACATCAAACAACAAACACCTCAAACAACAAACACCTGAAACAACAAACACCTCAAACAACAAACACCTCAAACAACAAACACCTCAAACAACAAACACCTCAAACAACAAACACCTCAAACAACAAACACCTCAAACAACAAAAACCTCAAACAACAAACACCTCAAACAACAAACATCTCAAACAACAAACACCTCAAACAACAAATATCTCAAAACAACAAACACCTGATACAACAAACACCTCAAACAACAAACACATCAAACAACATACAACTCAAACAACAAATAACTCAAAAACCTCAAACAACAAACACCTCAAACAACAAACACCTCAAACAACAAGCACCTCAAACAACAAACACCTCAAACAACAAACACCTCAAACAACAAACACCTCAAACAACAAACACCTCAAACAACAAACACCTCAAACAACAAACACCTCAAACAACAAACACCCCAAACAACAAATACCTCAAACATCAAACACTTCAAACAACAAACACCTCAAACAACAAACACCTCAAACAACAAACACCTCAAACAACAAACACCTCAAACAACAAACACCTCAAACAACAAAAACCTCAAACAACAAACACCGCAAACAACAAACACCCCAAACAACAAACACATCAAACAACAAACACCTCAAACAACAAACACCTCAAACAACAAACACCTGAAACAACAAATATCTCAAACAACAATCACCTCAAACAACAAACACCTCAAACAACAAACACCTCAAACAACAAACACCTCAAATAACAAACACCTGAAACAACAAATATCTCAAACAACAAACACCTCAAACAACAAACACCTCAAACATCAAACACCTCAAACAACTAACACCTCAAACAACAAATATCTCAAACAACAAACACCTCAAACAACAAACACCTCAAACAACAAACACCTCAAACAACAAACACCTAAAACAACAAATACCTCAAACATCAAACACCTCAAACAACAAACACCTAAAACAACAAACACCCCAAACAACAAACACCTCAAACAACAAACACCTCAAACAACAAACACCCCAAACAACAAATACCTCAAACATCAAACACTTCAAACAACAGACACCTCAAACAACAAACACCTCAAACAGCAAACACCTCAAACAACAACACCTCAAACAACAAACACCTCAAACAACAAACACCTCAAACAACAAACACCTCAAACAACAAACACCTGAAACAACAAATATCTCAAACAACAAACACCTCAAACAACAAACACCTCAAACAACAAACACCTCAAACAACAAATATCTCAAACAACAAACACCTCAAACAACAAACACCTCAAACAACAAATAACTCAAAACAACAAACACCTCAAACAGCAAACACCTCAAACAACAAACACCTCAAACAACAAACACCTCAAACAACAAACACCCCAAACAACAAACACCTCAAACAGCAAACACCTCAAACAGCAAACACCTGAAACTACAAATAACTCAAAAAAACAAACACCTCAAACAACAAACACCTCAAACAACAAACACCCCAAACAACAAATACCTCAAACATCAAACACCTCAAACAACAAACACCTAAAACAACTCACACCCCAAACAACAAACACCTCAAACAACAAATACCTCAAACATCAAACATTTCAAACAACAAACACCTCAAACAACAAACACCTCAAACAGCAAACACCTCAAACAACAAACACCTCAAACAACAAACACCTCAAACAACAAACACCACAAACATCAAACACCTCAAACAACAAACACCTGAAACAACAAATATCTCAAACAACAAATATCTCAAACAACAAACACCTCAAACAACAAACACCTCAAACATCAAACACCTCAAACAACAAACACCTCAAACAACAAATATCTCAAACAACAAACACCTCAAACAACAAACACCGCAAACAACAAATAACTCAAAACAACAAACACCTCAAACAGCAAACACCTCAAACAACAAACACCTCAAACAACAAACACCTCAAACAACAAACACCTCAAACAACAAACACCTCAAACAACAAACACCTCAAACAACAAAAACCTCAAACAACAAACACTGCAAACAACAAACACCCCAAACAACAAACACATCAAACAACAAACACCTCAAACAACAAACACCTCAAACAACAAACACCTGAAACAACAAATATCTCAAACAACAATCACCTCAAACAACAAACACCTCAAACAACAAACACCTCAAACAACAAACACCTCAAACAACAAACACCTGAAACAACAAATATCTCAAACAACAAACACCTCAAACAACAAACACCTCAAACATCAAACACCTCAAACAACAAACACCTCAAACAACAAATATCTCAAACAACAAACACCTCAAACAACAAACACCGCAAACAACAAATAACTCAAAACAACAAACACCTCAAACAGCAAACACCTCAAACAACAAACACCTCAAACAACAAACACCTCAAACAACAAACACCTCAAACAACAAACACCTCAAACAACACAAACAACAAAAACCTCAAACAACAAACACCGCAAACAACAAATATCTCAAACAACTAACACCTCAAACAACAAACACCTCAAACAACAAACACCTCAAACAACAAACACCTGAAACAACAAATATCTCAAACAACAATCACCTCAAACAACAAACACCTCAAACAACAAACACCTCAAACAACAAACACCTCAAACAACAAACACCTCAAACAACAAACACCTCAAACAACAAACACCTCAAACAACAAACACCTCAAACAACAAATATCTCAAACAACAAACACCTCAAACAACAAACACCTCAAACAACAAACACCTCAAACAGAAAACACCTCAAACAACAAACACCTCAAACAACAAACACCTCAAACAACAAACACCTCAAACAACAAACACCCCAAACAACAAACACCTCAAACAGCAAACACCTCAAACAGCAAACACCTGAAACTACAAATAACTCAAAAAAACAAACACCTCAAACAACAAACACCTCAAACAACAAACACCCCAAACAACAAATACCTCAAACATCAAACACCTCAAACAACAAACACCTAAAACAACTCACACCCTAAACAACAAACACCTCAAACAAAAAACACCTCAAACAACAAACACCCCAAACAACAAATACCTCAAACATCAAACATTTCAAACAACAAACACCTCAAACAACAAACACCTCAAACAGCAAACACCTCAAACAACAAACACCTCAAACAACAAACACCTCAAACAACAAACACCTCAAACAACAAACACCTCAAACAACAAACACCTGAAACAACAAATATCTCAAACAACAAACACCTCAAACAACAAACACCTCAAACATCAAACACCTCAAACAACAAACACCTCAAACAACAAATATCTCAAACAACAAACACCTCAAACAACAAACACCGCAAACAACAAATAACTCAAAACAACAAACACCTCAAACAGCAAACACCTCAAACAACAAACACCTCAAACAACAAACACCTCAAACAACAAACACCTCAAACAACAAACACCTCAAACAACAAAAACCTCAAACAACAAACACCGCAAACAACAAACACCCCAAACAACAAACACATCAAACAACAAACACCTCAAACAACAAACACCTCAAACAACAAACACCTGAAACAACAAATATCTCAAACAACAATCACCTCAAACAACAAACACCTCAAACAACAAACACCTCAAACAACAAACACCTCAAACAACAAACACCTGAAACAACAAATATCTCAAACAACAAACACCTCAAACAACAAACACCTCAAACATCAAACACCTCAAACAACAAACACCTCAAACAACAAATATCTCAAACAACAAACACCTCAAACAAAAAACACCTCAAACAACAAACACCTCAAACAACAAACACCTAAAACAACAAATACCTCAAACATCAAACACCTCAAACAACAAACACCTAAAACAACAAACACCCCAAACAACAAACACCTCAAACAACAAACACCTCAAACAACAAACACCCCAAACAACAAATACCTCAAACATCAAACACTTCAAACAACAGACACCTCAAACAACAAACACCTCAAACAGCAAACACCTCAAACAACAACACCTCAAACAACAAACACCTCAAACAACAAACACCTCAAACAACAAACACCTCAAACAACAAACACCTGAAACAACAAATATCTCAAACAACAAACACCTCAAACAACAAACACCTCAAACAACAAACACCTCAAACAACAAATATCTCAAACAACAAACACCTCAAACAACAAACACCTCAAACAACAAATAACTCAAAACAACAAACACCTCAAACAGCAAACACCTCAAACAACAAACACCTCAAACAACAAACACCTCAAACATCAAACACCTCAAACAACAAACACCTCAAACAACAAACACCTCAAACAACAAACACCTCAAACAACAAACACCTCAAACAACAAAAACCTCAAACAACAAACACCTCAAACAACAAATATCTCAAACAACAAATACCTCAAACAACAAACACCTCAAACAACAAACACCTCAAACAACAAACTCCTCAAACAACAAACAACTCAAACAACAAATAACTCAAAACAACAAACACCTCAAATAGCAAACACCTCAAACAACAAACACCTCAAACAACAAACACCTCAAACAACAAATAACTCAAAACAACAAACGCCTCAAACAACAAATATCTCAAAACAACAAACACCTGAAACGACAAACACATCAAACAACAAACACCTCAAACAACAAATAACTCAAAACAACAAACACCTCAAATAGCAAACACCTCAAACAACAAACACCTCAAACAACAAACACCTCAAACAACAAATAACTCAAAACAACAAACGCCTCAAACAACAAATATCTCAAAACAACAAACACCTGAAACGACAAACACATCAAACAACAAACAACTCAAACAACAAATAACTCAAAAACCTCAAACAACAAACACCTCAAACAACAAACACCTCAAACAAAAAACACCTCAAACAACAAACACCTCAAACAACAAACACCTCAAACAACAAACACCTCAAACAACAAACACCTCAAACAACAAACATCTCAAACAACAAACATCTCAAACAACAAACACCCCAAACATCAAACACCTCAAACAACAAACACCCCAAACAACAAACACATCAAACAACAAACACCTCAAACAACAAACACCTGAAACAACAAACACCTCAAACAACAAACACCTCAAACAACAAACACCTCAAACAACAAACACCTCAAACAACAAACACCTCAAACAACAAACACCTCAAACAACAAAAACCTCAAACAACAAACACCTCAAACAACAAACATCTCAAACAACAAACACCTCAAACAACAAATATCTCAAAACAACAAACACCTGATACAACAAACACCTCAAACAACAAACACATCAAACAACATACAACTCAAACAACAAATAACTCAAAAACCTCAAACAACAAACACCTCAAACAACAAACACCTCAAACAACAAACACCTGAAACAACAAATATCTCAAACAACAAACACCTCAAACAACAAATACCTCAAACAACAAACACCTCAAACATCAAACACCTCAAACAACAAAAACCTCAAACAACAAACACCTCAAACAACAAATATCTCAAACAACAAATACCTCAAACAACAAACACCTCAAACAACAAACACCTCAAACAACAAACACTTCAAACAACAAACAACTCAAACAACAAACACCTGAAACAACAAATATCTCAAACAACATACACCTCAAACAACAAACTCCTCAAACAACAAACACCTCAAACAACAAACACCTCAAACAACAAACACCTCAAACAACAAACACCCCAAACAACAAATACCTCAAACATCAAACACTTCAAACAACAAACACCTCAAACAACAAACACCTCAAACAGCAAACACCTCAAACAACAACACCTCAAACAACAAACACCTCAAACAACAAACACCTCAAACAACAAACACCTCAAACAACAAACACCTGAAACAACAAATATCTCAAACAACAAACACCTCAAACAACAAACACCTCAAACAACAAACACCTCAAACAACAAACTCCTCAAACAACAAATATCTCAAACAACAAACACCTCAAACAACAAACACGTCAAACAACAAATAACTCAAAACAACAAACACCTCAAACAGCAAACACCTCAAACAACAAACACCTCAAACAACAAACACCTCAAACATCAAACACCTCAAACAACAAACACCTCAAACAACAAACACCTCAAACAACAAACACCTCAAACAACAAACACCTCAAACAACAAAAACCTCAAACAACAAACACCTCAAACAACAAATATCTCAAACAACAAATACCTCAAACAACAAACACCTCAAACAACAAACACCTCAAACAACAAACACCTCAAACAACAAACAACTCAAACAACAAACACCTGAAACAACAAATATCTCAAACAACATACACCTGAAACAACAAACACCTCAAACAACAAACACCTGAAACAACAGATAACTCAAACAACAAACACCTCAAACAGCAAACACCTGAAACAACAAACACCTCAAACAACAAACACCTCAAACAACAAATAACTCAAAACAACAAACGCCTCAAACAACAAATATCTCAAAACAACAAACACCTGAAACGACAAACACATCAAACAACAAACAACTCAAACAACAAATAACTCAAAAACCTCAAACAACAAACATCTCAAACAACAATCACCTCAAACAACAAACACCTCAAACAAAAAACACCTCAAACAACAAACACCTCAAACAACAAACACCTCAAACAACAAACACCTCAAACAACAAACACCTCAAACAACAAACATCTCAAACAACAAACATCTCTAACAACAAACACCCCAAACATCAAACACCTCAAACAACAAACACCCCAAACAACAAACACATCAAACAACAAACACCTCAAACAACAAACACCTGAAACAACAAACACCTCAAACAACAAACACCTCAAACAACAAACACCTCAAACAACAAACACCTCAAACAACAAACACCTCAAACAACAAACACCTCAAACAACAAACACCTCAAACAACAAAAACCTCAAACAACAAACACCTCAAACAACAAACATCTCAAACAACAAACATATCAAACAACAAACACCCCAAACATCAAACACCTCAAACAACAAACACCCCAAACAACAAACACATCAAACAACAAACACCTCAAACAACAAACACCTGAAACAACAAACACCTCAAACAACAAACACCTCAAACAACAAACACCTCAAACAACAAATAACTCAAAACAACAAACACCTCAAATAGCAAACACCTCAAACAACAAACACCTCAAACAACAAACACATCAAACAACAAACAACTCAAACAACAAATAACTCAAAAACCTCAAACAACAAACACCTCAAACAACAAACACCTCAAACAACAAGCACCTCAAACAACAAACACCTCAAACAACAAACACCTCAAACAACAAACACCTCAAACAACAAACACCTCAAACAACAAACACCTCAAACAACAAACACCTCAAACAACAAACACCTCAAACAACAAACACCCCAAACAACAAACACATCAAACAACAAACACCTCAAACAACAAACACCTGAAACAACAAATAACTCAAAACAACAAACACCTCAAACAGCAAATACCTCAAACAACAAACACCTCAAACAACAAACACCTCAAACAACAAACACCTCAAACATCAAACACCCCAAACAACAAAAACATCAAACAACAAACACCTCAAACAACAAACACCCCAAACAACAAACACATCAAACAACAAACACCTCAAACAACAAACACCACAAACAACAAACACCTCAAACAACAAACACCCCAAACAACAAACACCCCAAACAACAAACACCCCAAACAACAAATACGTCAAACATCATACACCTCAAACAACAAACACCTCAAACAACAAATAACTCAAAACAACAAACACCTGATACAACAAACACCTCAAACAACAAACACATCAAACAACAAACAACTCAAACAACAAATAACTCAAAAACCTCAAACAACAAACACCTCAAACAACAAACACCTCAAACAACAAGCACCTCAAACAACAAACACCTCAATCAACAAACACCTCAAACAACAAACACCTCAAACAACAAGCACCTCAAACAACAAACACCTCAAACAACAAACACCTCAAACAACAAACACCCCAAACAACAAATACCTCAAACAACAAACACCTCAAACAACAAACACCTCAAACAACAAACACCTCAAACAACAAACACCTCAAACAACAAATATCTCAAACAACAAACATCTCAAACAACAAACAACTCAAACAACAAATAACTCAAAAACCTCAAACAACAAACACCTCAAACAACAAACACCTCAAACAACAAGCACCTCAAACAACAAACACCTCAAACAGCAAACACCTCAAACAACAACACCTCAAACAACAAACACCTCAAACAACAAACACCTCAAACAACAAACACCTCAAACAACAAACACCTGAAACAACAAATATCTCAAACAACAAACACCTCAAACAACAAACACCTCAAACAACAAACACCTCAAACAACAAACACCTCAAACAACAAATATCTCAAACAACAAACATCTCAAACAACAAACACCTCAAACAACAAATAACTCAAAACAATAAACACCTCACACAGCAAACACCTCAAACAACAAACACTTCAAACAACAAACACCTCAAACATCAAACACCTCAAACAACAAACACCTCAAACAACAAACACCTCAAACAACAAACACCTCAAACAACAAACACCTCAAACAACAAACACCTCAAACAACAAAAACCTCAAACAACAAACACCTCAAACAACAAACACCCCAAACATCAAACACCTCAAACAACAAACACCCCAAACAACAAACACATCAAACAACAAACACCTCAAACAACAAACACCTGAAACAACAAACACCTCAAACAACAAACACCTCAAACAACAAACACCTCAAACAACAAATAACTCAAAACAACAAACACCTCAAATAGCAAACACCTCAAACAACAAACACCTCAAACAACAAACACCTCAAACAACAAATAACTCAAAACAACAAACACCTGATACAACAAACACCTCAAACAACAAACACATCAAACAACAAACAACTCAAACAACAAATAACTCAAAAACCTCAAACAACAAACACCTCAAACAACAAACACCTCAAACAACAAGCACCTCAAACAACAAACACCTCAAACAACAAACACCTCAAACAACAAACACCTCAAACAACAAACACCTCAAACAACAAACACCCCAAACAACAAACACATCAAACAACAAACACCTCAAACAACAAACACCTGAAACAACAAATAACTCAAAACAACAAACACCTCAAACAGCAAATACCTCAAACAACAAACACCTCAAACAACAAACACCTCAAACAACAAACACCTCAAACATCAAACACCCAAACAACAAAAACATCAAACAACAAACACCTCAAACAACAAACACCCCAAACAACAAACACATCAAACAACAAACACCTCAAACAACAAACACCACAAACAACAAACACCTCAAACAACAAACACCCCAAACAACAAACACCCCAAACAACAAACACCCCAAACAACAAATACGTCAAACATCATACACCTCAAACAACAAACACCTCAAACAACAAATAACTCAAAACAACAAACACCTGATACAACAAACACCTCAATCAACAAACACATCAAACAACAAACAACTCAAACAACAAATAACTCAAAAACCTCAAACAACAAACACCTCAAACAACAAACACCTCAAACAACAAGCACCTCAAACAACAAACACCTCAAACAACAAACACCTCAAACAACAAACACCTCAAACAACAAGCACCCCAAACAACAAACACCTCAAACAACAAACACCTCAAACAACAAACACCCCAAACAACAAATACCTCAAACAACAAACACCTCAAACAACAAACACCTCAAACAACAAACACCTCAAACAACAAACACCTCAAACAACAAATATCTCAAACAACAAACATCTCAAACAACAAACAACTCAAACAACAAATAACTCAAAAACCTCAAACAACAACCAACTCAAACAACAAACACCTCAAACAACAAGCACCTCAAACAACAAACACCTCAAACAGCAAACACCTCAAACAACAACACCTCAAACAACAAACACCTCAAACAACAAACACCTCAAACAACAAACACCTCAAACAACAAACACCTGCAACAACAAATATCTCAAACAACAAACACCTCAAACAACAAACACCTCAAACAACAAACACCTCAAACAACAAACACCTCAAACAACAAATATCTCAAACAACAAACATCTCAAACAACAAACACCTCAAACAACAAATAACTCAAAACAACAAACACCTCAAACAGCAAACACCTCAAACAACAAACACTTTAAACAACAAACACCTCAAACATCAAACACCTCAAACAACAAACACCTCAAACAACAAACACCTCAAACAACAAACACCTCAAACAACAAACACCTCAAACAACAAAAACCTCAAACAACAAACACCTCAAACAACAAATATCTCAAACAACAAATACCTCAAACAACAAACACCTCAAACAACAAACACCTCAAACAACAAACACCTCAAACAACAAACACCTCAAACAACAAACACCCCAAACAACAAACACATCAAACAACAAACACCTCAAACAACAAACACCTGAAACAACAAATAACTCAAAACAACAAACACCTCAAACAGCAAATACCTCAAACAACAAACACCTCAAGCAACAAACACCTCAAACAACAAACACCTCAAACATCAAACACCCCAAACAACAAAAACATCAAACAACAAACACCTCAAACAACAAACACCCCAAACAACAAACACATCAAACAACAAACACATCAAACAACAAACACCTCAAACAACAAACACCACAAACAACAAACACCTCAAACAACAAACACCCCAAACAACAAACACCCCAAACAACAAACACCCCAAACAACAAATACCTCAAACATCATACACCTCAAACAACAAACACCTAAAACAACAAACACCACAAACAACAAACACCTCAAACAACAAACACCCCAAACAACAAATACCTCAAACATCAAACACTTCAAACAACAAACACCTCAAACAACAAACACCTCAAACAGCAAACACCTCAAACAACAACACCTCAAACAACAAACACCTCAAACAACAAACACCTCAAACAACAAACACCTGAAACAACAAATATCTCAAACAACAAACACCTCAAACAACAAACACCTCAAACAACAAACACCTCAAACAACAAACACCTCAAACAACAAACATCTCAAACAACAAACATCTCAAACAACAAACACCCCAAACATCAAACTCCTCAAACAACAAACACCCCAAACAACAAACACATCAAACAACAAACACCTCAAACAACAAACACCTGAAACAACAAACACCTCAAACAACAAACACCTCAAACAACAAACACCTCAAACAACAAACACCTCAAACAACAAACACCTCAACCAACAAACACCTCAAACAACAAACACCTCAAACAACAAAAACCTCAAACAACAAACACCTCAAACAACAAACATCTCAAACAACAAACATCTCAAAGAACAAACACCCCAAACATCAAACACCTCAAACAACAAACACCCCAAACAACAAACACATCAAACAACAAACACCTCAAACAACAAACACCTGAAACAACAAACACCTCAAACAACAAACACCTCAAACAACAAACACCTGAAACAACATATATCTCAAACAACAAACACCTCAAACAACAAACACCTCAAACAACAAACACCTCAAACAACAAACACCTCAAACAACAAATATCTCAAACAACAAACTTCTCAAACAACAAACACCTCAAACAACAAATAACTCAAAACAATAAACACCTCACACAGCAAACACCTCAAACAACAAACACCTCAAACAACAAACACCTCAAACATCAAACACCTCAAACAACAAACACCTCAAACAACAAACACCTCAAACAACAAAAACCTCAAACAACAAACACCTCAAACAACAAACACCCCAAACATCAAACACCTCAAACAACAAACACCCCAAACAACAAACACATCAAACAACAAACACCTCAAACAACAAACACCTGAAACAACAAACACCTCAAACAACAAACACCTCAAACAACAAACACCTCAAACAACAAATAACTCAAAACAACAAACACCTCAAATAGCAAACACCTCAAACAACAAACACCTCAAACAACAAACACCTCAAACAACAAATAACTCAAAACAACAAACACCTGATACAACAAACACCTCAAACAACAAACACATCAAACAACAAACAACTCAAACAACAAATAACTCAAAAACCTCAAACAACAAACACCTCAAACAACAAACACCTCAAACAACAAGCACCTCAAACAACAAGCACCTCAAACAACAAACACCTCAAACAACAAACACCTCGAACAACAAACACCTCAAACAACAAACACCTCAAACAACAAACACCTCAAACAACAAACACCTCAAACAACAAACACCTCAAACAACAAACACCCCAAACAACAAACACATCAAACAACAAACACGTCAAACAACAAACACCTGAAACAACAAATAACTCAAAACAACAAACACCTCAAACAGCAAATACCTCAAACAACAAACACCTCAAACAACAAACACCTCAAACAACAAACACCTCAAACATCAAACACCCCAAACAACAAAAACATCAAACAACAAACACCTCAAACAACAAACACCCCAAACAACAAACACATCAAACAACAAACACCTCAAACAACAAACACCACAAACAACAAACACCTCAAACAACAAACACCCCAAACAACAAACACCCCAAACAACAAACACCCCAAACAACAAATACGTCAAACATCATACACCTCAAACAACAAACACCTCAAACAACAAATAACTCAAAACAACAAACACCTGATACAACAAACACCTCAATCAACAAACACATCAAACAACAAACAACTCAAACAACAAATAACTCAAAAACCTCAAACAACAAACACCTCAAACAACAAACACCTCAAACAACAAGCACCTCAAACAACAAACACCTCAAACAACAAACACCTCAAACAACAAACACCTCAAACAACAAGCACCCCAAACAACAAACACCTCAAACAACAAACACCTCAAACAACAAACACCCCAAACAACAAATACCTCAAACAACAAACACCTCAAACAACAAACACCTCAAACAACAAACACCTCAAACAACAAACACCTCAAACAACAAATATCTCAAACAACAAACATCTCAAACAACAAACAACTCAAACAACAAATAACTCAAAAACCTCAAACAACAACCAACTCAAACAACAAACACCTCAAACAACAAGCACCTCAAACAACAAACACCTCAAACAGCAAACACCTCAAACAACAACACCTCAAACAACAAACACCTCAAACAACAAACACCTCAAACAACAAACACCTCAAACAACAAACACCTGCAACAACAAATATCTCAAACAACAAACACCTCAAACAACAAACACCTCAAACAACAAACACCTCAAACAACAAACACCTCAAACAACAAATAACTCAAAACAACAAACACCTCAAACAGCAAACACCTCAAACAACAAACACTTTAAACAACAAACACCTCAAACATCAAACACCTCAAACAACAAACACCTCAAACAACAAACACCTCAAACAACAAACACCTCAAACAACAAACACCTCAAACAACAAAAACCTCAAACAACAAACACCTCAAACAACAAATATCTCAAACAACAAATACCTCAAACAACAAACACCTCAAACAACAAACACCTCAAACAACAAACACCTCAAACAACAAACACCTCAAACAACAAACACCCCAAACAACAAACACATCAAACAACAAACACCTCAAACAACAAACACCTGAAACAACAAATAACTCAAAACAACAAACACCTCAAACAGCAAATACCTCAAACAACAAACACCTCAAACAACAAACACCTCAAACAACAAACACCTCAAACATCAAACACCCCAAACAACAAAAACATCAAACAACAAACACCTCAAACAACAAACACCCCAAACAACAAACACATCAAACAACAAACACATCAAACAACAAACACCTCAAACAACAAACACCACAAACAACAAACACCTCAAACAACAAACACCCCAAACAACAAACACCCCAAACAACAAACACCCCAAACAACAAATACCTCAAACATCATACACCTCAAACAACAAACACCTAAAACAACAAACACCACAAACAACAAACACCTCAAACAACAAACACCCCAAACAACAAATACCTCAAACATCAAACACTTCAAACAACAAACACCTCAAACAACAAACACCTCAAACAGCAAACACCTCAAACAACAACACCTCAAACAACAAACACCTCAAACAACAAACACCTCAAACAACAAACACCTGAAACAACAAATATCTCAAACAACAAACACCTCAAACAACAAACACCTCAAACAACAAACACCTCAAACAACAAACACCTCAAACAACAAACATCTCAAACAACAAACATCTCAAACAACAAACACCCCAAACATCAAACTCCTCAAACAACAAACACCCCAAACAACAAACACATCAAACAACAAACACCTCAAACAACAAACACCTGAAACAACAAACACCTCAAACAACAAACACCTCAAACAACAAACACCTCAAACAACAAACACCTCAAACAACAAACACCTCAACCAACAAACACCTCAAACAACAAACACCTCAAACAACAAAAACCTCAAACAACAAACACCTCAAACAACAAACATCTCAAACAACAAACATCTCAAAGAACAAACACCCCAAACATCAAACACCTCAAACAACAAACACCCCAAACAACAAACACATCAAACAACAAACACCTCAAACAACAAACACCTGAAACAACAAACACCTCAAACAACAAACACCTCAAACAACAAACACCTCAAACAACAAATAACTCAAAACAACAAACACCTCAAATAGCAAACACCTCAAACAACAAACACCTCAAACAACAAACACCTCAAACAACAAATAACTCAAAACAACAAACACCTGATACAACAAACACCTCAAACAACAAACACATCAAACAACAAACAACTCAAACAACAAATAACTCAAAAACCTCAAACAACAAACACCTCAAACAACAAACACCTCAAACAACAAGCACCTCAAACAACAAACACCTCAAACAACAAACACCTCAAACAACAAACACCTCAAACAACAAACACCTCAAACAACAAACACCTCAAACAACAAACACCCCAAACAACAAATACCTCAAACATCAAACACTTCAAACAACAAACACCTCAAACAACAAACACCTCAAACAGCAAACACCTCAAACAACAACACCTCAAACAACAAACACCTCAAACAACAAACACCTCAAACAACAAACACCTCAAACAACAAATAACTCAAAACAACAAACACCTCAAACAGCAAACACCTCAAACAACAAACACTTTAAACAACAAACACCTCAAACATCAAACACCTCAAACAACAAACACCTCAAACAACAAACACCTCAAACAACAAACACCTCAAACAACAAACACCTCAAACAACAAAAACCTCAAACAACAAACACCTCAAACAACAAATATCTCAAACAACAAATACCTCAAACAACAAACACCTCAAACAACAAACACCTCAAACAACAAACACCTCAAACGACAAACACCTCAAACAACAAACACCCCAAACAACAAACACATCAAACAACAAACACCTGAAACAACAAACACCTGAAACAACAAATAACTCAAAACAACAAACACCTCAAACAGCAAATACCTCAAACAACAAACACCTCAAACAACAAACACCTCAAACAACAAACACCTCAAACATCAAACACCCCAAACAACAAAAACATCAAACAACAAACACCTCAAACAACAAACACCCCAAACAACAAACACCTCAAACAACAAACACCTCAAACAACAAACACCTCAAACAACAAACACCTCAAACAACAAATAACTCAAAACAACAAACACCTCAAATAGCAAACACCTCAAACAACAAACACCTCAAACAACAAACACCTCAAACAACAAATAACTCAAAACAACAAACACCTGATACAACAAACACCTCAAACAACAAACACATCAAACAACAAACAACTCAAACAACAAATAACTCAAAAACCTCAAACAACAAACACCTCAAACAACAAACACCTCAAACAACAAGCACCTCAAACAACAAACACCTCAAACAACAAACACCTCGAACAACAAACACCTCAAACAACAAACACCTCAAACAACAAACACCTCAAACAACAAACACCTCAAACAACAAACACCTCAAACAACAAACACCCCAAACAACAAACACATCAAACAACAAACACGTCAAACAACAAACACCTGAAACAACAAATAACTCAAAACAACAAACACCTCAAACAGCAAATACCTCAAACAACAAACACCTCAAACAACAAACACCTCAAACAACAAACACCTCAAACATCAAACACCCCAAACAACAAAAACATCAAACAACAAACACCTCAAACAACAAACACCCCAAACAACAAACACATCAAACAACAAACACCTCAAACAACAAACACCACAAACAACAAACACCTCAAACAACAAACACCCCAAACAACAAACACCCCAAACAACAAACACCCCAAACAACAAATACGTCAAACATCATACACCTCAAACAACAAACACCTCAAACAACAAATAACTCAAAACAACAAACACCTGATACAACAAACACCTCAATCAACAAACACATCAAACAACAAACAACTCAAACAACAAATAACTCAAAAACCTCAAACAACAAACACCTCAAACAACAAACACCTCAAACAACAAGCACCTCAAACAACAAACACCTCAAACAACAAACACCTCAAACAACAAACACCTCAAACAACAAGCACCCCAAACAACAAACACCTCAAACAACAAACACCTCAAACAACAAACACCCCAAACAACAAATACCTCAAACAACAAACACCTCAAACAACAAACACCTCAAACAACAAACACCTCAAACAACAAACACCTCAAACAACAAATATCTCAAACAACAAACATCTCAAACAACAAACAACTCAAACAACAAATAACTCAAAAACCTCAAACAACAACCAACTCAAACAACAAACACCTCAAACAACAAGCACCTCAAACAACAAACACCTCAAACAGCAAACACCTCAAACAACAACACCTCAAACAACAAACACCTCAAACAACAAACACCTCAAACAACAAACACCTCAAACAACAAACACCTGCAACAACAAATATCTCAAACAACAAACACCTCAAACAACAAACACCTCAAACAACAAACACCTCAAACAACAAACACCTCAAACAACAAATAACTCAAAACAACAAACACCTCAAACAGCAAACACCTCAAACAACAAACACTTTAAACAACAAACACCTCAAACATCAAACACCTCAAACAACAAACACCTCAAACAACAAACACCTCAAACAACAAACACCTCAAACAACAAACACCTCAAACAACAAAAACCTCAAACAACAAACACCTCAAACAACAAATATCTCAAACAACAAATACCTCAAACAACAAACACCTCAAACAACAAACACCTCAAACAACAAACACCTCAAACAACAAACACCTCAAACAACAAACACCCCAAACAACAAACACATCAAACAACAAACACCTCAAACAACAAACACCTGAAACAACAAATAACTCAAAACAACAAACACCTCAAACAGCAAATACCTCAAACAACAAACACCTCAAACAACAAACACCTCAAACAACAAACACCTCAAACATCAAACACCCCAAACAACAAAAACATCAAACAACAAACACCTCAAACAACAAACACCCCAAACAACAAACACATCAAACAACAAACACATCAAACAACAAACACCTCAAACAACAAACACCACAAACAACAAACACCTCAAACAACAAACACCCCAAACAACAAACACCCCAAACAACAAACACCCCAAACAACAAATACCTCAAACATCATACACCTCAAACAACAAACACCTAAAACAACAAACACCACAAACAACAAACACCTCAAACAACAAACACCCCAAACAACAAATACCTCAAACATCAAACACTTCAAACAACAAACACCTCAAACAACAAACACCTCAAACAGCAAACACCTCAAACAACAACACCTCAAACAACAAACACCTCAAACAACAAACACCTCAAACAACAAACACCTGAAACAACAAATATCTCAAACAACAAACACCTCAAACAACAAACACCTCAAACAACAAACACCTCAAACAACAAACACCTCAAACAACAAACATCTCAAACAACAAACATCTCAAACAACAAACACCCCAAACATCAAACTCCTCAAACAACAAACACCCCAAACAACAAACACATCAAACAACAAACACCTCAAACAACAAACACCTGAAACAACAAACACCTCAAACAACAAACACCTCAAACAACAAACACCTCAAACAACAAACACCTCAAACAACAAACACCTCAACCAACAAACACCTCAAACAACAAACACCTCAAACAACAAAAACCTCAAACAACAAACACCTCAAACAACAAACATCTCAAACAACAAACATCTCAAAGAACAAACACCCCAAACATCAAACACCTCAAACAACAAACACCCCAAACAACAAACACATCAAACAACAAACACCTCAAACAACAAACACCTGAAACAACAAACACCTCAAACAACAAACACCTCAAACAACAAACACCTCAAACAACAAATAACTCAAAACAACAAACACCTCAAATAGCAAACACCTCAAACAACAAACACCTCAAACAACAAACACCTCAAACAACAAATAACTCAAAACAACAAACACCTGATACAACAAACACCTCAAACAACAAACACATCAAACAACAAACAACTCAAACAACAAATAACTCAAAAACCTCAAACAACAAACACCTCAAACAACAAACACCTCAAACAACAAGCACCTCAAACAACAAACACCTCAAACAACAAACACCTCAAACAACAAACACCTCAAACAACAAACACCTCAAACAACAAACACCTCAAACAACAAACACCCCAAACAACAAATACCTCAAACATCAAACACTTCAAACAACAAACACCTCAAACAACAAACACCTCAAACAGCAAACACCTCAAACAACAACACCTCAAACAACAAACACCTCAAACAACAAACACCTCAAACAACAAACACCTCAAACAACAAATAACTCAAAACAACAAACACCTCAAACAGCAAACACCTCAAACAACAAACACTTTAAACAACAAACACCTCAAACATCAAACACCTCAAACAACAAACACCTCAAACAACAAACACCTCAAACAACAAACACCTCAAACAACAAACACCTCAAACAACAAAAACCTCAAACAACAAACACCTCAAACAACAAATATCTCAAACAACAAATACCTCAAACAACAAACACCTCAAACAACAAACACCTCAAACAACAAACACCTCAAACGACAAACACCTCAAACAACAAACACCCCAAACAACAAACACATCAAACAACAAACACCTGAAACAACAAACACCTGAAACAACAAATAACTCAAAACAACAAACACCTCAAACAGCAAATACCTCAAACAACAAACACCTCAAACAACAAACACCTCAAACAACAAACACCTCAAACATCAAACACCCCAAACAACAAAAACATCAAACAACAAACACCTCAAACAACAAACACCCCAAACAACAAACACATCAAACAACAAACACATCAAACAACAAACACCTCAAACAACAAACACCACAAACAACAAACACCTCAAACAACAAACACCCCAAACAACAAACACCCCAAACAACAAACACCCCAAACAACAAATACCTCAAACATCATACACCTCAAACAACAAACACCTAAAACAACAAACACCCCAAACAACAAATACCTCAAACATCAAACACTTCAAACAACAAACACCTCAAACAACAAACACCTCAAACAGCAAACACCTCAAACAACAACACCTCAAACAACAAACACCTCAAACAACAAACACCTCAAACAACAAACACCTGAAACAACAAATATCTCAAACAACAAACACCTCAAACAACAAACACCTCAAACAACAAACACCTCAAACAACAAACACCTCAAACAACAAACATCTCAAACAACAAACATCTCAAACAACAAACACCCCAAACATCAAACTCCTCAAACAACAAACACCCCAAACAACAAACACATCAAACAACAAACACCTCAAACAACAAACACCTGAAACAACAAACACCTCAAACAACAAACACCTCAAACAACAAACACCTCAAACAACAAACACCTCAAACAACAAACACCTCAACCAACAAACACCTCAAACAACAAACACCTCAAACAACAAAAACCTCAAACAACAAACACCTCAAACAACAAACATCTCAAACAACAAACATCTCAAAGAACAAACACCCCAAACATCAAACACCTCAAACAACAAACACCCCAAACAACAAACACATCAAACAACAAACACCTCAAACAACAAACACCTGAAACAACAAACACCTCAAACAACAAACACCTCAAACAACAAACACCTCAAACAACAAATAACTCAAAACAACAAACACCTCAAATAGCAAACACCTCAAACAACAAACACCTCAAACAACAAACACCTCAAACAACAAATAACTCAAAACAACAAACACCTGATACAACAAACACCTCAAACAACAAACACATCAAACAACAAACAACTCAAACAACAAATAACTCAAAAACCTCAAACAACAAACACCTCAAACAACAAACACCTCAAACAACAAGCACCTCAAACAACAAACACCTCAAACAACAAACACCTCAAACAACAAACACCTCAAACAACAAACACCTCAAACAACAAACACCTCAAACAACAAACACCCCAAACAACAAATACCTCAAACATCAAACACTTCAAACAACAAACACCTCAAACAACAAACACCTCAAACAGCAAACACCTCAAACAACAACACCTCAAACAACAAACACCTCAAACAACAAACACCTCAAACAACAAACACCTCAAACAACAAACACCTCAAACAACAAACACCTGAAACAACAAATATCTCAAACAACAAACTCCTCAAACAACAAACACCTCAAACAACAAACACCTCAAACAACAAACACCTCAAACAACAAATATCTCAAACAACAAACACCTCAAACAACAAACACCTCAAACAACAAATAACTCAAAACAACAAACACCTCAAACAGCAAACACCTCAAACAACAAACACCTCAAACAACAAACACCTCAAACAACAAACACCTCAAACAACAAACACCTCAAACAACAAACACCTGAAACAACAAATATCTCAAACAACAAACTCCTCAAACAACAAACACCTCAAACAACAAACACCTCAAACATCAAACACCCCAAACAACAAAAACATCAAACAACAAACACCTCAAACAACAAACACCCCAAACAACAAACACATCAAACAACAAACACCTCAAACAACAAACACCACAAACAACAAACACCTCAAACAACAAAGACCCCAAACAACAAACACCCCAAACAACAAACACCCCAAACAACAAATACGTCAAACATCATACACCTCAAACAACAAACACCTCAAACAACAAATAACTCAAAACAAAAAACACCTGATACAACAAACACCTCAAACAACAAACACATCAAACAACAAACAACTCAAACAACAAATAACTCAAAAACCTCAAACAACAAACACCTCAAACAACAAACACCTCAAACAACAAGCACCTCAAACAACAAACACCTCAAACAACAAACACCTCAAACAACAAACACCTCAAACAACAAGCACCTCAAACAACAAACACCTCAAACAACAAACACCTCAAACAACAAACACCCCAAACAACAAATACCTCAAACAACAAACACCTCAAACAACAAACATCTCAAACAACAAACACCTCAAACAACAAACACCTCAAACAACAAATAACTCAAAAACCTCAAACAACAAACACCTCAAACAACAAACACCTCAAACAACAAGCACCTCAAACAACAAACACCTCAAACAGCAAACACCTCAAACAACAACACCTCAAACAACAAACACCTCAAACAACAAACACCTCAAACAACAAACACCTCAAACAACAAACACCTGAAACAACAAATATCTCAAACAACAAACACCTCAAACAACAAACACCTCAAACAACAAACACCTCAAACAACAAACACCTCAAACAACAAATATCTCAAACAACAAACATCTCAAACAACAAACACCTCAAACAACAAATAACTCAAAACAACAAACACCTCAAACAGCAAACACCTCAAACAACAAACACTTCAAACAACAAACACCTCAAACATCAAACACCTCAAACAACAAACACCTCAAACAACAAACACCTCAAACAACAAACACCTCAAACAACAAAAACCTCAAACAACAAACACCTCAAACAACAAATATCTCAAACAACAAATACCTCAAACAACAAACACCTCAAACAACAAACACCTCAAACAACAAACACCTCAAACAACAAACACCTCAAACAAAAAACACCTCAAACAACAAACACCTCAAACAACAAACACCTCAAACAACAAACACCTCAAACAACAAACACCTCAAACAACAAACATCTCTAACAACAAACACCCCAAACATCAAACACCTCAAACAACAAACACCCCAAACAACAAACACATCAAACAACAAACACCTCAAACAACAAACACCTCAAACAACAAACACCTCAAACAACAAACACCTCAAACAACAAACACCTCAAACAACAAACACCTCAAACAACAAACACCTCAAACAACAAACACCTCAAACAACAAACACCTCAAACAACAAAAACCTCAAACAACAAACACCTCAAACAACAAACATCTCAAACAACAAACATCTCAAACAACAAACACGCCAAACATCAAACACCTCAAACAACAAACACCCCAAACAACAAACACATCAAACAACAAACACCTCAAACAACAAACACCTGAAACAACAAACACCTCAAACAACAAACACCTCAAACAACAAACACCTCAAACAACAAATAACTCAAAACAACAAACACCTCAAATAGCAAACACCTCAAACAACAAACACCTCAAACAACAAACACCTCAAACAACAAATAACTCAAAACAACAAACACCTGATACAACAAACACCTCAAACAACAAACACATCAAACAACAAACAACTCAAACAACAAATAACTCAAAAACCTCAAACAACAAACACCTCAAACAACAAACACCTCAAACAACAAGCACCTCAAACAACAAACACCTCAAACAACAAACACCTCAAACAACAAACACCTCAAACAACAAACACCTCAAACAACAAACACCTCAAACATCAAACACCTCAAACAACAAACACCTCAAACAACAAACACCCCAAACAACAAACACATCAAACAACAAACACCTCAAACAACAAACACCTGAAACAACAAATAACTCAAAACAACAAACACCTCAAACAGCAAATACCTCAAACAACAAACACCTCAAACATCAAACACCCCAAACAACAAAAACATCAAACAACAAACACCTCAAACAACAAACACCCCAAACAACAAACACATCAAACAACAAACACCTCAAACAACAAACACCACAAACAACTAACACCTCAAACAACAAACACCCCAAACAACAAACACCCCAAACAACAAACACCCCAAACAACAAATACGTCAAACATCATACACCTCAAACAACAAACACCTCAAACAACAAATAACTCAAAACAAAAAACACCTGATACAACAAACACCTCAAACAACAAACACATCAAACAACAAACAACTCAAACAACAAATAACTCAAAAACCTCAAACAACAAACACCTCAAACAACAAACACCTCAAACAACAAGCACCTCAAACAACAAACACCTCAAACAACAAACACCTCAAACAACAAACACCTCAAACAACAAGCACCTCAAACAACAAACACCTCAAACAACAAACACCTCAAACAACAAACACCCCAAACAACAAATACCTCAAACAACAAACACCTCAAACAACAAACACCTCAAACAAAAAACACCTCAAACAACAAACACCTCAAACAACAAATATCTCAAACAACAAACATCTCAAACAACAAAAAACTCAAACAACAAATAACTCAAAAACCTCAAACAACAAACACCTCAAACAACAAACACCTCAAACAACAAGCACCTCAAACAACAAACACCTCAAACAGCAAACACCTCAAACAACAACACCTCAAACAACAAACATCTCAAACAATAAACACCTCAAACAACAAACACCTCAAACAACAAACACCTGCAACAACAAATATCTCAAACAACAAACACCTCAAACAACAAACACCTCAAACAACAAACACCTCAAACAACAAACACCTCAAACAACAAATATCTCAAACAACAAACATCTCAAACAACAAACACCTCAAACAACAAATAACTCAAAACAACAAACACCTCAAACAGCAAACACCTCAAACAACAAACACTTTAAACAACAAACACCTCAAACATCATACACCTCAAACAACAAACACCTCAAACAACAAACACCTCAAACAACAAACACCTCAAACAACAAACACCTCAAACAACAAAAACCTCAAACAACAAACACCTCAAACAACAAATATCTCAAACAACAAATACCTCAAACAACAAACACCTCAAACAACAAACACCTCAAACAACAAACACCTCAAACAACAAACACCTCAAACAACAAACACCTCAAACAACAAACACATCAAACAACAAACACCTCAAACAACAAACACCTGAAACAACAAATAACTCAAAACAACAAACACCTCAAACAGCAAATACCTCAAACAACAAACACCTCAAACTACAAACACCTCAAACAACAAACACCTCAAACATCAAACACCCCAAACAACAAAAACATCAAACAACAAACACCTCAAACAACAAACACCCCAAACAACAAACACATCAAACAACAAACACCTCAAACAACAAACACCACAAACAACAAACACCTCAAACAACAAACACCCCAAACAACAAACACCCCAAACAACAAACACCCCAAACAACAAATACCTCAAACATCATACACCTCAAACAACAAACACCTAAAACAACAAACACCACAAACAACAAACACCTCAAACAACAAACACCCCAAACAACAAATACCTCAAACATCAAACACTTCAAACAACAAACACCTCAAACAACAAACACCTCAAACAGCAAACACCTCAAACAACAACACCTCAAACAACAAACACCTCAAACAACAAACACCTCAAACAACAAACACCTGAAACAACAAATATCTCAAACAACAAACACCTCAAACAACAAACACCTCAAACAACAAACACCTCAAACAACAAACATCTCAAACAACAAACATCTCAAACAACAAACACCCCAAACATCAAACACCTCAAACAACAAACACCCCAAACAACAAACACATCAAACAACAAACACCTCAAACAACAAACACCTGAAACAACAAACACCTCAAACAACAAACACCTCAAACAACAAACACCTCAAACAACAAACACCTCAAACAACAAACACCTCAAACAACAAACACCTCAAACAACAAACACCTCAAACAACAAAAACCTCAAACAACAAACACCTCAAACAACAAACATCTCAAACAACAAACATCTCAAACAACAAACACCCCAAACATCAAACACCTCAAACAACAAACACCCCAAACAACAAACACATCAAACAACAAACACCTCAAACAACAAACACCTGAAACAACAAACACCTCAAACAACAAACACCTCAAACAACAAACACCTCAAACAACAAATAACTCAAAACAACAACACCTCAAATAGCAAACACCTCAAACAACAAACACCTCAAACAACAAACACCTCAAACAACAAATAACTCAAAACAACAAACACCTGATACAACAAACACCTCAAACAACAAACACATCAAACAACAAACAACTCAAACAACAAATAACTCAAAAACCTCAAACAACAAACACTTCAAACAACAAACACCTCAAACAACAAACACCTCAAACAGCAAACACCTCAAACAACAACACCTCAAACAACAAACACCTCAAACAACAAACACCTCAAACAACAAACACCTCAAACAACAAACACCTGAAACAACAAATATCTCAAACAACAAACTCCTCAAACAACAAACACCTCAAACAACAAACACCTCAAACAACAAACACCTCAAACAACAAATATCTCAAACAACAAACACCTCAAACAACAAACACCTCAAACAACAAATAACTCAAAACAACAAACACCTCAAACAGCAAACACCTCAAACAACAAACACCTCAAACAACAAACACCTCAAACATCAAACACCTCAAACAACAAACACCTCAAACAACAAACACCTCAAACAACAAGCACCTCAAACAACAAACACCTCAAACAACAAAAACCTCAAACAACAAACACCTCAAACAACAAATATCTCAAACAACAAATACCTCAAACAACAAACACCTCAAACAACAAACACCTCAAACAACAAACACCTCAAACAACAAACACCTCAAACAACAAACACCTCAAACAACAAAAACCTCAAACAACAAACACCTCAAACAACAAGTATCTCAAACAACAAATACCCCAAACAACAAACACCTCAAACAACAAACACCTCAAACAACAAACACCACAAACAACAAACACCTCAAACAACAAACACCCCAAACAACAAACACCCCAAACAACAAACACCCCAAACAACAAATACCTCAAATATCATACACCTCAAACAACAAACACCTAAAACAACAAACACCACAAACAACAAACACCTCAAACAACAAACACCCCAAACAACAAATACCTCAAACATCAAACACTTCAAACAACAAACACCTCAAACAACAAACACCTCAAACAGCAAACACCTCAAACAACAACACCTCAAACAACAAACACCTCAAACAACAAACACCTCAAACAACAAACACCTGAAACAACAAATATCTCAAACAACAAACACCTCAAACAACAAACACCTCAAACAACAAACACCTCAAACAACAAACACCTCAAACAACAAACATCTCAAACAACAAACATCTCAAACAACAAACACCCCAAACATCAAACACCTCAACCAACAAACACCCCAAACAACAAACACATCAAACAACAAACACCTCAAACAACAAACACCTGAAACAACAAACACATCAAACAACAAACACCTCAAACAACAAACACCTCAAACAACAAACACCTCAAACAACAAACACCTCAAACAACAAACACCTCAAACAACAAACACCTCAAACAACAAAAACCTCAAACAACAAACACCTCAAACAACAAACATCTCAAACAACAAACATCTCAAACAACAAACACCCCAAACATCAAACACCTCAAACAACAAACACCCCAAACAACAAACACATCAAACAACAAACACCTCAAACATCAAACACCTGAAACAACAAACACCTCAAACAACAAACACCTCAAACAACAAACACCTCAAACAACAAATAACTCAAAACAACAACACCTCAAATAGCAAACACCTCAAACAACAAACACCTCAAACAACAAACACCTCAAACAACAAATAACTCAAAACAACAAACACCTGATACAACAAACACCTCAAACAACAAACACATCAAACAACAAACAACTCAAACAACAAATAACTCAAAAACCTCAAACAACAAACACTTCAAACAACAAACACCTCAAACAACAAACACCTCAAACAGCAAACACCTCAAACAACAACACCTCAAACAACAAACACCTCAAACAACAAACACCTCAAACAACAAACACCTCAAACAACAAACACCTCAAACAACAAATAACTCAAAACAACAAACACCTCAAACAGCAAACACCTCAAACAACAAACACCTCAAACAACAAACACCTCAAACATCAAACACCTCAAACAACAAACACCTCAAACAACAAACACCTCAAACAACAAACACCTCAAACAACAAACACCTCAAACAACAAACACCTCAAACAAAAAACACCTCAAACAACAAACACCTCAAACAACAAACACCTCAAACAACAAACACCTCAAACAACAAACACCTCAAACAACAAACACCTCAAACAACAAACATCTCAAACAACAAACACCTCAAACAACAAACACCTCAAACAACAAACACCTCAAACAACAAAAACCTCAAACAACAAACACCTCAAACAACAAACATCTCAAACAACAAACATCTCAAACAACAAACACCCCAAACATCAAACACCTCAAACAACAAACACCCCAAACAACAAACACATCAAACAACAAACACCTCAAACAACAAACACCTGAAACAACAAACACCTCAAACAACAAACACCTCAAACAACAAACACCTCAATCAACAAATAACTCAAAACAACAAACACCTCAAATAGCAAACACCTCAAACAACAAACACCTCAAACAACAAACACCTCAAACAACAAATAACTCAAAACAACAAACACCTGATACAACAAACACCTCAAACAACAAACACATCAAACAACAAACAACTCAAACAACAAATAACTCAAAAACCTCAAACAACAAACACCTCAAACAACAAACACCTCAAACAACAAGCACCTCAAACAACAAACACCTCAAACAACAAACACCTCAAACAACAAACACCTCAAACAACAAACACCTCAAACAACAAACACCTCAAACAACAAACACCTCAAACAACAAACACCTCAAACAACAAACACCTCAAACAACAAACACCCCAAACAACAAACACATCAAACAACAAACACCTCAAACAACAAACACCTGAAACAACAAATAACTCAAAACAACAAACACCTCAAACAGCAAATACCTCAAACAACAAACACCTCAAACAACAAACACCTCAAACAACAAACACCTCAAACATCAAACACCCCAAACAACAAAAACATCAAACAACAAACACCTCAAACAACAAACACCCCAAACAACAAACACATCAAACAACAAACACCTCAAACAACAAACACCACAAACAACAAACACCTCAAACAACAAACACCCCAAACAACAAATACCCCAAACAACAAACACCCCAAACAACAAATACCTCAAACATCATACACCTCAAACAACAAGCACCTCAAACAACAAACACCTCAAACAACAAACACCTCAAACAACAAACACCTCAAACAACAAACACCTCAAACAACAAACACCTCAAACAACAAACACCTCAAACAACAAACACCTCAAACAACAAACACCCCAAACAACAAACACATCAAACAACAAACACCTCAAACAACAAACACCTGAAACAACAAATAACTCAAAACAACAAACACCTCAAACAGCAAATACCTCAAACAACAAACACCTCAAACAACAAACACCCCAAACAACAAACACATCAAACAACAAACACCTCAAACAACAAACACCTGAAACAACAAACACCTCAAACAACAAACACCTCAAACAACAAACACCTCAAACAACAAATAACTCAAAACAACAACACCTCAAATAGCAAACACCTCAAACAACAAACACCTCAAACAACAAACACCTCAAACAACAAATAACTCAAAACAACAAACACCTGATACAACAAACACCTCAAACAACAAACACATCAAACAACAAACAACTCAAACAACAAATAACTCAAAAACCTCAAACAACAAACACTTCAAACAACAAACACCTCAAACAACAAACACCTCAAACAGCAAACACCTCAAACAACAACACCTCAAACAACAAACACCTCAAACAACAAACACCTCAAACAACAAACACCTCAAACAACAAACACCTGAAACAACAAATATCTCATACAACAAACTCCTCAAACAACAAACACCTCAAACAACAAACACCTCAAACAACAAACACCTCAAACAACAAATATCTCAAACAACAAACACCTCAAACAACAAACACCTCAAACAACAAATAACTCAAAACAACAAACACCTCAAACAGCAAACACCTCAAACAACAAACACCTCAAACAACAAACACCTCAAACATCAAACACCTCAAACAACAAACACCTCAAACAACAAACACCTCAAACAACAAACACCTCAAACAACAAACACCTCAAACAACAAACACCTCAAACAAAAAACACCTCAAACAACAAACACCTCAAACAACAAACACCTCAAACAACAAACACCTCAAACAACAAACACCTCAAACAACAAACACCTCAAACAACAAACATCTCAAACAACAAACACCTCAAACAACAAACACCTCAAACAACAAACACCTCAAACAACAAAAACCTCAAACAACAAACACCTCAAACAACAAACATCTCAAACAACAAACATCTCAAACAACAAACACCCCAAACATCAAACACCTCAAACAACAAACACCCCAAACAACAAACACATCAAACAACAAACACCTCAAACAACAAACACCTGAAACAACAAACACCTCAAACAACAAACACCTCAAACAACAAACACCTCAATCAACAAATAACTCAAAACAACAAACACCTCAAATAGCAAACACCTCAAACAACAAACACCTCAAACAACAAACACCTCAAACAACAAATAACTCAAAACAACAAACACCTGATACAACAAACACCTCAAACAACAAACACATCAAACAACAAACAACTCAAACAACAAATAACTCAAAAACCTCAAACAACAAACACCTCAAACAACAAACACCTCAAACAACAAGCACCTCAAACAACAAACACCTCAAACAACAAACACCTCAAACAACAAACACCTCAAACAACAAACACCTCAAACAACAAACACCTCAAACAACAAACACCTCAAACAACAAACACCTCAAACAACAAACACCCCAAACAACAAACACATCAAACAACAAACACCTCAAACAACAAACACCTGAAACAACAAATAACTCAAAACAACAAACACCTCAAACAGCAAATACCTCAAACAACAAACACCTCAAACAACAAACACCTCAAACATCAAACACCCCAAACAACAAAAACATCAAACAACAAACACCTCAAACAACAAACACCCCAAACAACAAACACATCAAACAACAAACACCTCAAACAACAAACACCACAAACAACAAACACCTCAAACAACAAACACCCCAAACAACAAATACCCCAAACAACAAACACCCCAAACAACAAATACCTCAAACATCATACACCTCAAACAACAAGCACCTCAAACAACAAACACCTCAAACAACAAACACCTCAAACAACAAACACCTCAAACAACAAACACCTCAAACAACAAACACCTCAAACAACAAACACCTCAAACAACAAACACCTCAAACAACAAACACCCCAAACAACAAACACATCAAACAACAAACACCTCAAACAACAAACACCTGAAACAACAAATAACTCAAAACAACAAACACCTCAAACAGCAAATACCTCAAACAACAAACACCTCAAACAACAAACACCTCAAACAACAAACACCTCAAACATCAAACACCCCAAACAACAAAAACATCAAACAACAAACACCTCAAACAACAAACACCCCAAACAACAAACACATCAAACAACAAACACCTCAAACAACAAACACCAGAAACAACAAACACCTCAAACAACAAACACCCCAAACAACAAATACCCCAAACAACAAACACCCCAAACAACAAATACCTCAAACATCATACACCTCAAACAACAAACACCTAAAACAACAAACACCACAAACAACAAACACCTCAAACAACAAACACCCCAAACAACAAATACCTCAAACATCAAACACTTCAAACAACAAACACCTCAAACAACAAACACCTCAAACAGCAAACACCTCAAACAACAACACCTCAAACAACAAAAACCTCAAACAACAAACACCTCAAACAACAAACATCTCAAACAACAAACATCTCAAACAACAAACACCTCAAACAACAAACACCCCAAACAACAAACACATCAAACAACAAACACCTCAAACAACAAACACCTGAAACAACAAACACCTGAAACAACAAACACCTCAAACAACAAACACCTCAAACAACAAACACCTCAATCAACAAATAACTCAAAACAACAAACACCTCAAATAGCAAACACCTCAAACAACAAACACCTCAAACAACAAACACCTCAAACCACAAACACCTCAAACAACAAATAACTCAAACAACAAACACCTCAAACAGCAAACACCTCAAACAACAAACACCTCAAACAACAAATAACTCAAAACAACAAAAACCTCAAACAACAGACACCTCAAACAACAAACACCTCAAACAACAAACACCTCAAACAACAAACACCCCAAACAACAAACACCTGAAACAACAAATAACTCAAAACAACAAACACCTCAAACAACAAACACCTCAAACAACAAACACCTCAAACAACAAATAACTCAAAACAACAAACACCTCAAACAACAAACACCTCAAACAACAAACACCTCAAACAACAAACACCTCAAACAACAAACACCTCAAACAACAAACACCTCAAACAACAAATAACTCAAAACAACAAACACCTCAAACAACAAACAGCTCAAACAACAAACACCTGAAACAACAAACACCTCAAATAACAAACACCTCAAACAACAAACATCTCAAACAAAAAACACCTCAAACAACAAACACCTCAAACAACAAACACCTCAAACAAAAAACATCTCAAACAACTAACACCTCAAACAACAAACACCTCAAACCACAAACACCTGAAACAACAAATAACTCAAACAACAAACACCTCAAACAGCAAACACCTCAAACAACAAACACCTCAAACAACAAATAACTCAAAACAACAAAAACCTCAAACAACAGACACCTCAAACAACAAACACCTCAAACAACAAACACCTCAAACAACAAACACCTGAAACAACAAATAACTCAAAACAACAAACACCTCAAACAACAAACACCTCAAACAACAAACACCTCAAACAACAAATAACTCAAAACAACAAACACCTCAAACAACAAACACCTCAAACAACAAACACCTCAAACAACAAACACCTCAAACAACAAACACCTCAAACAACAAACATCTCAAACAAAAAACACCTCAAACAACAAACACCTCAAACAACAAACACCTCAAACAAACACCTCAAACAACAAACACCTCAAACAACAAACACCTCAAACAACAAACACCCCAAACAACAAACACCTCAAACAACAAACACCTCAAACTACAATCTCCCCAAACAACAAACACCTTAAACAACAAACACCTCAAACAACAAACACCTCAAACAACAAACACCCCAAACAACAAACACCTGAAACAACAAATAACTCAAAACAACAAACAACTCAAACAACAAACACCTCAAACAACAAACACCTCAAACAACAAATAACTCAAAACAACAAACACCTCAAACAACAAACACCTCAAACAACAAACACCTCAAACAACAAACACCTCAAACAACAAACACCTCAAACAACAAACATCTCAAACAAAAAACACCTCAAACAACAAACACCTCAAACAACAAACACCTCAAACAAAAAACATCTCAAACAACAAACACCTCAAACAACAAACACCTCAAACCACAAACACCTGAAACAACAATAACTCAAACAACAAACACCTCAAACAGCAAACACCTCAAACAACAAACACCTCAAACAACAAATAACTCAAAACAACAAACACCTCAAACAGCAAACACCTCAAACAACAAACACCTCAAACAACAAATAACTCAAAACAACAAACACCTCAAACATCAAACACCTCAAACAACAAACACCTCACACAACAAACACCCCAAACAATAAACACCTCAAACAACAAATAACTCAAACAACAAACACCTCAAACAACAAACACCTCAAACAACAAACACCTCAAACAACAAACACCCCAAACAAGAAACACCTCAAACAGCAAACACCTCAAACAGCAAACACCTGAAACAACAAATAACTCAAAACAACAAACACCTCAAACATCAAACACCTCAAACAACAAACACCTCACACAACAAACACCCCAAACAATAAACACCTCAAACAACAAATAACTCAAACAACAAACACCTCAAACAACAAACACCTCAAACAACAAACACCTCAAACAACAAACACCCCAAACAACAAACACCCCAAACAACAAACACCTGAAACAGCAAATAACTCAAACAACAAACGCCTCAAACAGCAAATAACTCAAACAACAAACACCTCAAATAACAATCTCCCCAAACAACAAACATCTCAAACAACAAACACCTGAAACAACAAACACCTGAAACAACAAACACCTGAAACAATAAACACCTCAAACAACAAACACCTGAAACAACAAACACTTCAAACAACAAACACCTGAAACAACAAACACCTCAAACAACAAACACCTCAAACAACAAATAACTCAAACAACAAACACTTCAAACAACAAACACCTCAAACAACAAACACCTCAAACAACAAACACCCCAAACAACAAACACCTTGAACAACAAACACCTCAAACAACAAACACCACAAACAACAAACACCTGAAACAGCAAATAACTCAAACAACAAACACCCCAAACAACAAACACCTCAAACAACAAACACCTCAAACAACAAACTCCCCAAACAACAAACACCTCAAACAACAAACACCTCAAACAACAAACACCCCAAACAACAAACACCTCAAAACAACAAACACCTCAAACAACAAACACCTCAAACAACAAACACCTCAAACAACAAACACCTCAAACAACAAATAACTCAAAACAACAAACACCTCAAACAACAAACACCTCAAACAACAAACACCTGAAACAACAAACACCTCAAACAACAAACACCTCAAACAACAAACATCTCAAACAACAAACACCTCAAACAACAAACCCCTCAAACAACAAACACCCCAAACAACAAACACCTGAAACAACAAATAACTCAAAACAACAAACACCTCAAACAACAAACACCTCAAACAACAAACATCTCAAACAACAAATAACTCAAAACAACAAACACCTCAAACAACAAACACCTCAAACAACAAACTCCTCAAACAACAAACACCTCAAACAACAAACACCTCAAACAACAAATAACTCAAAACAACAAACACCTCAGACAACAAACAGCTCAAACAACAAACACCTGAAACAACAAACACCTCAAATAACAAACACCTCAAACAACAAACATCTCAAACAAAAACACCTCAAACAACAAACACCTCAAACAACAAACACCTCAAACAAAAAACATCTCAAACAACTAACACCTCAAACAACAAACACCTCAAACCACAAACACCTGAAACAACAAATAACTCAAACAACAAACACCTCAAACAGCAAACACCTCAAACAACAAACACCTCAAACAACAAATAACTCAAAACAACAAAAACCTCAAACAACAGACACCTCAAACAACAAACACCTCAAACAACAAACACCTCAAACAACAAACACCTGAAACAACAAATAACTCAAAACAACAAACACCTCAAACAACAAACACCTCAAACAACAAACACATCAAACAACAAACACCTCAAACAACAAACACCACAAACAACAAACACCTCAAACAACAAACACCCCAAACAACAAATACCCCAAACAACAAACACCCCAAACAACAAATACCTCAAACATCATACACCTCAAACAACAAGCACCTCAAACAACAAACACCTCAAACAACAAACACCTCAAACAACAAACACCTCAAACAACAAACACCTCAAACAACAAACACCTCAAACAACAAACACCTCAAACAACAAACACCTCAAACAACAAACACCCCAAACAACAAACACATCAAACAACAAACACCTCAAACAACAAACACCTGAAACAACAAATAACTCAAAACAACAAACACCTCAAACAGCAAATACCTCAAACAACAAACACCTCAAACAACAAACACCTCAAACAACAAACACCTCAAACATCAAACACCCCAAACAACAAAAACATCAAACAACAAACACCTCAAACAACAAACACCCCAAACAACAAACACATCAAACAACAAACACCTCAAACAACGAACACCACAAACAACAAACACCTCAAACAACAAACACCCCAAACAACAAATACCCCAAACAACAAACACCCCAAACAACAAATACCTCAAACATCATACACCTCAAACAACAAACACCTAAAACAACAAACACCACAAACAACAAACACCTCAAACAACAAACACCCCAAACAACAAATACCTCAAACATCAAACACTTCAAACAACAAACACCTCAAACAACAAACACCTCAAACAGCAAACACCTCAAACAACAACACCTCAAACAACAAAAACCTCAAACAACAAACACCTCAAACAACAAACATCTCAAACAACAAACATCTCAAACAACAAACACCCCAAACATCAAACACCTCAAACAACAAACACCCCAAACAACAAACACATCAAACAACAAACACCTCAAACAACAAACACCTGAAACAACAAACACCTCAAACAACAAACACCTCAAACAACAAACACCTCAATCAACAAATAACTCAAAACAACAAACACCTCAAATAGCAAACACCTCAAACAACAAACACCTCAAACAACAAACACCTCAAACCACAAACACCTCAAACAACAAATAACTCAAACAACAAACACCTCAAACAGCAAACACCTCAAACAACAAACACCTCAAACAACAAATAACTCAAAACAACAAAAACCTCAAACAACAGACACCTCAAACAACAAACACCTCAAACAACAAACACCTCAAACAACAAACACCCCAAACAACAAACACCTGAAACAACAAATAACTCAAAACAACAAACACCTCAAACAACAAACACCTCAAACAACAAACACCTCAAACAACAAATAACTCAAAACAACAAACACCTCAAACAACAAACACCTCAAACAACAAACACCTCAAACAACAAACACCTCAAACAACAAACACCTCAAACAACAAACACCTCAAACAACAAATAACTCAAAACAACAAACACCTCAAACAACAAACAGCTCAAACAACAAACACCTGAAACAACAAACACCTCAAATAACAAACACCTCAAACAACAAACATCTCAAACAAAAAACACCTCAAACAACAAACACCTCAAACAACAAACACCTCAAACAAAAAACATCTCAAACAACTAACACCTCAAACAACAAACACCTCAAACCACAAACACCTGAAACAACAAATAACTCAAACAACAAACACCTCAAACAGCAAACACCTCAAACAACAAACACCTCAAACAACAAATAACTCAAAACAACAAAAACCTCAAACAACAGACACCTCAAACAACAAACACCTCAAACAACAAACACCTCAAACAACAAACACCTGAAACAACAAATAACTCAAAACAACAAACACCTCAAACAACAAACACCTCAAACAACAAACACCTCAAACAACAAATAACTCAAAACAACAAACACCTCAAACAACAAACACCTCAAACAACAAACACCTCAAACAACAAACACCTCAAACAACAAACACCTCAAACAACAAACATCTCAAACAAAAAACACCTCAAACAACAAACACCTCAAACAACAAACACCTCAAACAAACACCTCAAACAACAAACACCTCAAACAACAAACACCTCAAACAACAAACACCCCAAACAACAAACACCTCAAACAACAAACACCTCAAACTACAATCTCCCCAAACAACAAACACCTTAAACAACAAACACCTCAAACAACAAACACCTCAAACAACAAACACCCCAAACAACAAACACCTGAAACAACAAATAACTCAAAACAACAAACACCTCAAACAACAAACACCTCAAACAACAAACACCTCAAACAACAAATAACTCAAAACAACAAACACCTCAAACAACAAACACCTCAAACAACAAACACCTCAAACAACAAACACCTCAAACAACAAACACCTCAAACAACAAACATCTCAAACAAAAAACACCTCAAACAACAAACACCTCAAACAACAAACACCTCAAACAAAAAACATCTCAAACAACAAACACCTCAAACAACAAACATCTCAAACCACAAACACCTGAAACAACAAATAACTCAAACAACAAACACCTCAAACAGCAAACACCTCAAACAACAAACACCTCAAACAACAAATAACTCAAAACAACAAACACCTCAAACAGCAAACACCTCAAACAACAAACACCTCAAACAACAAATAACTCAAAACAACAAACACCTCAAACATCAAACACCTCAAACAACAAACACCTCACACAACAAACACCCCAAACAATAAACACCTCAAACAACAAATAACTCAAACAACAAACACCTCAAACAACAAACACCTCAAACAACAAACACCTCAAACAACAAACACCCCAAACAAGAAACACCTCAAACAGCAAACACCTCAAACAGCAAACACCTGAAACAACAAATAACTCAAAACAACAAACACCTCAAACATCAAACACCTCAAACAACAAACACCTCACACAACAAACACCCCAAACAATAAACACCTCAAACAACAAATAACTCAAACAACAAACACCTCAAACAACAAACACCTCAAACAACAAACACCTCAAACAACAAACACCCCAAACAACAAACACCCCAAACAACAAACACCTGAAACAGCAAATAACTCAAACAACAAACGCCTCAAACAGCAAATAACTCAAACAACAAACACCTCAAATAACAATCTCCCCAAACAACAAACATCTCAAACAACAAACACCTGAAACAACAAACACCTGAAACAACAAACACCTGAAACAATAAACACCTCAAACAACAAACACCTGAAACAACAAACACCTCAAACAACAAACACCTGAAACAACAAACACCTCAAACAACAAACACCTCAAGCAACAAATAACTCAAACAACAAACACTTCAAACAACAAACACCTCAAACAACAAACACCTCAAACAACAAACACCCCAAACAACAAACACGTTGAACAACAAACACCTCAAACAACAAACACCACAAACAACAAACACCTGAAACAGCAAATAACTCAAACAACAAACACCCCAAACAACAAACACCTCAAACAACAAACACCTCAAACAACAAACTCCCCAAACAACAAACACCTCAAACAACAAACACCTCAAACAACAAACATCTCAAACAACAAACACCTCAAACAACAAACCCCTCAAACAACAAACACCCCAAACAACAAACACCTGAAACAACAAATAACTCAAAACAACAAACACCTCAAACAACAAACACCTCAAACAACAAACATCTCAAACAACAAATAACTCAAAACAACAAACACCTCAAACAACAAACACCTCAAACAACAAACTCCTCAAAAAACAAACACCTCAAACAACAAACACCTCAAACAACAAACATCTCAAACAAAAAACACCTCAAACAACAAACACCTCAAACAACAAACACCTCAAACAAACACCTCAAACAACAAACACCTCAAACAACAAACACCTCAAACAACAAACACCCCAAACAACAAACACCCCAAACAACAAACACCTCAAACAACAAACACCTCAAACTACAATCTCCCCAAACAACAAACACCTTAAACAACAAACAGCTCAAACAACAAACACCTCAAACAACAAACACCCCAAACAACAAACACCTGAAACAACAAATAACTCAAAACAACAAACACCTCAAACAACAAACACCTCAAACAACAAACACCTCAAACAACAAATAACTCAAAACAACAAACACCTCAAACAACAAACACCTCAAACAACAAACACCTCAAACAACAAACACCTCAAACAACAAACACCTCAAACAACAAACATCTCAAACAAAAAACACCTCAAACAACAAACACCTCAAACAACAAACACCTCAAACAAAAAACATCTCAAACAACAAACACCTCAAACAACAAACACCTCAAACCACAAACACCTGAAACAACAAATAACTCAAACAACAAACACATCAAACAGCAAACACCGCAAACAACAAACACCTCAAACAACAAATAACTCAAAACAACAAACACCTCAAACAGCAAACACCTCAAACAACAAACACCTCAAACAACAAACACCTCAAACAACAAATAACTCAAAACAACAAACGCCTCAAACAACAAATAAATCAAAACAACAAACACCTGAAACAACAAACACCTCAAACAACAAACACATCAAACAACAAACACCTCAAACAACAAATAACTCAAAACAACAAAAACCTCAAACAACAGACACCTCAAACAACAAACACCTCAAACAGCAAACACCTCAAACAACAAACACCTCAAACAACAAATAACTCAAAACAACAAACACCTCAAACAGCAAACACCTCAAACAACAAACACCTCAAACAACAAACACCTCAAACAACAAATAACTCAAAACAACAAACGCCTCAAACAACAAATAAATCAAAACAACAAACACCTGAAACAACAAACACCTCAAACAACAAACACATCAAACAACAAACACCTCAAACAACAAATAACTCAAAACAACAAAAACCTCAAACAACAGACACCTCAAACAATAAACACCTCAAACAACAAACACCTCAAACAACAAACTCCCCAAACAACAAACACCTCAAACAACAAACACCTCAAACAACAAACACCTCAAACAACAAACACCTCAAACAACAAACATCTCAAACAACAAACATCTCAAACACCAAACACCCCAAACATCAAACACCTCAAACAACAAACACCCCAAACAACAAACACCCCAAACAACAAACACATCAAACAACAAACACCTCAAACAACAAACACCTGAAACAACAAATAACTCAAAACAACAACCACCTCAAACAGCAAATACCTCAAACAACAAACACCTCAAACAACAAACACCTCAAACAAAAATCACCTCAAACATCAAACACCCCAAACAACAAACACATCAAACAACAAACACCTCAAACAACAAACACCCCAAACAACAAACACATCAAACAACAAACACCTCAAACAACAAACATCACAAACAACAAACACCTCAAACAACAAACACCCCAAACAACAAACACCTGAAACAACAAACACCCCAAACAACAAACACCTCAAACAACAAACACCTCAAACAACAAACACCTCAAACAACAAACACCTCAAACAACAAACACCCCAAACAACAAATACCTCAAACATCAAACACCTCAAACATCAAACACCTCAAACAACAAACACCCCAAACAACAAACACCCCAAACAACAAACTCCTCAAACAACAAACACCCCAAACAACAAACACCCCAAACAACAAACTCCTCAAACAACAAACACCTCAAACAACAAACACCCCAAACAACAAACACCTGAAACAGCAAATAACTCAGACAACAAACGCCTCAAACAGCAAATAACTCAAACAACAAACACCTCAAACAACAAACACGCCAAACAACAAACACCTTGAACAACAAACACCTCAAACAACAAACACCTCAAACAACAAACACCTCAAACAACAAACACCTCAAACAACAAACACCTCAAACAACAAACACCCCAAACAACAAACACATCAAACAACAAACACCTCAAACAACAAACACCTGAAACAACAAATAACTCAAAACAACAAACACCTCAAACAGCAAATACCTCAAACAACAAACACCTCAAACAACAAACACCTCAAACAACAAACACCTCAAACATCAAACACCCCAAACAACAAAAACATCAAACAACAAACACCTCAAACAACAAACACCCCAAACAACAAACACATCAAACAACAAACACCTCAAACAACAAACACCACAAACAACAAACACCTCAAACAACAAACACCCCAAACAACAAATACCCCAAACAACAAACACCCCAAACAACAAATACCTCAAACAACAAACACCTCAAACAACAAACACCTCAAACAACAAACACCCCAAACAAGAAACACCTCAAACAGCAAACACCTCAAACAGCAAACACCTGAAACAACAAATAACTCAAAACAACAAACACCTCAAACATCAAACACCTCAAACAACAAACACCTCACACAACAAACACCCCAAACAATAAACACCTCAAACAACAAATAACTCAAACAACAAACACCTCAAACAACAAACACCTCAAACAACAAACACCTCAAACAACAAACACCCCAAACAACAAACACCCCAAACAACAAACACCTGAAACAGCAAATAACTCAAACAACAAACGCCTCAAACAGCAAATAACTCAAACAACAAACACCTCAAATAACAATCTCCCCAAACAACAAACATCTCAAACAACAAACACCTGAAACAACAAACACCTGAAACAACAAACACCTGAAACAATAAACACCTCAAACAACAAACACCTGAAACAACAAACACCTCAAACAACAAACACCTGAAACAACAAACACCTCAAACAACAAACACCTCAAGCAACAAATAACTCAAACAACAAACACTTCAAACAACAAACACCTCAAACAACAAACACCTCAAACAACAAACACCTCAAACAACAAATAACTCAAAACAACAAACACCTCAAACAACAAACACCTCAAACAACAAACACCTCAAACAACAAACACCTCAAACAACAAACACCTCAAACAACAAACATCTCAAACAAAAAACACCTCAAACAACAAACACCTCAAACAACAAACACCTCAAACAAAAAACATCTCAAACAACAAACACCTCAAACAACAAACACCTCAAACCACAAACACCTGAAACAACAAATAACTCAAACAACAAACACATCAAACAGCAAACACCGCAAACAACAAACACCTCAAACAACAAATAACTCAAAACAACAAACACCTCAAACAGCAAACACCTCAAACAACAAACACCTCAAACAACAAACACCTCAAACAACAAATAACTCAAAACAACAAACGCCTCAAACAACAAATAAATCAAAACAACAAACACCTGAAACAACAAACACCTCAAACAACAAACACATCAAACAACAAACACCTCAAACAACAAATAACTCAAAACAACAAAAACCTCAAACAACAGACACCTCAAACAACAAACACCTCAAACAGCAAACACCTCAAACAACAAACACCTCAAACAACAAATAACTCAAAACAACAAACACCTCAAACAGCAAACACCTCAAACAACAAACACCTCAAACAACAAACACCTCAAACAACAAATAACTCAAAACAACAAACGCCTCAAACAACAAATAAATCAAAACAACAAACACCTGAAACAACAAACACCTCAAACAACAAACACATCAAACAACAAACACCTCAAACAACAAATAACTCAAAACAACAAAAACCTCAAACAACAGACACCTCAAACAATAAACACCTCAAACAACAAACACCTCAAACAACAAACTCCCCAAACAACAAACACCTCAAACAACAAACACCTCAAACAACAAACACCTCAAACAACAAACACCTCAAACAACAAACATCTCAAACAACAAACATCTCAAACACCAAACACCCCAAACATCAAACACCTCAAACAACAAACACCCCAAACAACAAACACCCCAAACAACAAACACATCAAACAACAAACACCTCAAACAACAAACACCTGAAACAACAAATAACTCAAAACAACAACCACCTCAAACAGCAAATACCTCAAACAACAAACACCTCAAACAACAAACACCTCAAACAAAAATCACCTCAAACATCAAACACCCCAAACAACAAACACATCAAACAACAAACACCTCAAACAACAAACACCCCAAACAACAAACACATCAAACAACAAACACCTCAAACAACAAACATCACAAACAACAAACACCTCAAACAACAAACACCCCAAACAACAAACACCTGAAACAACAAACACCCCAAACAACAAACACCTCAAACAACAAACACCTCAAACAACAAACACCTCAAACAACAAACACCTCAAACAACAAACACCCCAAACAACAAATACCTCAAACATCAAACACCTCAAACATCAAACACCTCAAACAACAAACACCCCAAACAACAAACACCCCAAACAACAAACTCCTCAAACAACAAACACCCCAAACAACAAACACCCCAAACAACAAACTCCTCAAACAACAAACACCTCAAACAACAAACACCCCAAACAACAAACACCTGAAACAGCAAATAACTCAGACAACAAACGCCTCAAACAGCAAATAACTCAAACAACAAACACCTCAAACAACAAACACGCCAAACAACAAACACCTTGAACAACAAACACCTCAAACAACAAACACCTCAAACAACAAACACCTCAAACAACAAACACCTCAAACAACAAACACCTCAAACAACAAACACCCCAAACAACAAACACATCAAACAACAAACACCTCAAACAACAAACACCTGAAACAACAAATAACTCAAAACAACAAACACCTCAAACAGCAAATACCTCAAACAACAAACACCTCAAACAACAAACACCTCAAACAACAAACACCTCAAACATCAAACACCCCAAACAACAAAAACATCAAACAACAAACACCTCAAACAACAAACACCCCAAACAACAAACACATCAAACAACAAACACCTCAAACAACAAACACCACAAACAACAAACACCTCAAACAACAAACACCCCAAACAACAAATACCCCAAACAACAAACACCCCAAACAACAAATACCTCAAACAACAAACACCTCAAACAACAAACACCTCAAACAACAAACACCCCAAACAAGAAACACCTCAAACAGCAAACACCTCAAACAGCAAACACCTGAAACAACAAATAACTCAAAACAACAAACACCTCAAACATCAAACACCTCAAACAACAAACACCTCACACAACAAACACCCCAAACAATAAACACCTCAAACAACAAATAACTCAAACAACAAACACCTCAAACAACAAACACCTCAAACAACAAACACCTCAAACAACAAACACCCCAAACAACAAACACCCCAAACAACAAACACCTGAAACAGCAAATAACTCAAACAACAAACGCCTCAAACAGCAAATAACTCAAACAACAAACACCTCAAATAACAATCTCCCCAAACAACAAACATCTCAAACAACAAACACCTGAAACAACAAACACCTGAAACAACAAACACCTGAAACAATAAACACCTCAAACAACAAACACCTGAAACAACAAACACCTCAAACAACAAACACCTGAAACAACAAACACCTCAAACAACAAACACCTCAAGCAACAAATAACTCAAACAACAAACACTTCAAACAACAAACACCTCAAACAACAAACACCTCAAACAACAAACACCCCAAACAACAAACACGTTGAACAACAAACACCTCAAACAACAAACACCAGAAACAACAAACACCTGAAACAGCAAATAACTCAAACAACAAACACCCCAAACAACAAACACCTCAAACAACAAACACCTCAAACAACAAACTCCCCAAACAACAAACACCTCAAACAACAAACACCTCAAACAACAAACATCTCAAACAACAAACACCTCAAACAACAAACCCCTCAAACAACAAACACCCCAAACAACAAACACCTGAAACAACAAATAACTCAAAACAACAAACACCTCAAACAACAAACACCTCAAACAACAAACATCTCAAACAACAAATAACTCAAAACAACAAACACCTCAAACAACAAACACCTCAAACAACAAACTCCTCAAAAAACAAACACCTCAAACAACAAACACCTCAAACAACAAACATCTCAAACAAAAAACACCTCAAACAACAAACACCTCAAACAACAAACACCTCAAACAAACACCTCAAACAACAAACACCTCAAACAACAAACACCTCAAACAACAAACACCCCAAACAACAAACACCCCAAACAACAAACACCTCAAACTACAATCTCCCCAAACAACAATCACCTTAAACAACAAACAGCTCAAACAACAAACACCTCAAACAACAAACACCCCAAACAACAAACACCTGAAACAACAAATAACTCAAAACAACAAACACCTCAAACAACAAACACCTCAAACAACAAACACCTCAAACAACAAATAACTCAAAACAACAAACACCTCAAACAACAAACACCTCAAACAACAAACACCTCAAACAACAAACACCTCAAACAACAAACACCTCAAACAACAAACATCTCAAACAAAAAACACCTCAAACAACAAACACCTCAAACAACAAACACCTCAAACAACAAACACCTCAAACAACAAACACCTCAAACCACAAACACCTGAAACAACAAATAACTCAAACAACAAACACATCAAACAGCAAACACCGCAAACAACAAACACCTCAAACAACAAATAACTCAAAACAACAAACACCTCAAACAGCAAACACCTCAAACAACAAACACCTCAAACAACAAACACCTCAAACAACAAATAACTCAAAACAACAAACGCCTCAAACAACAAATAAATCAAAACAACAAACACCTGAAACAACAAACACCCCAAACAACAAACACCTCAAACAGCAAACACCTCAAACAGCAAACACCTGAAACAACAAATAACTCAAAAAAGCAAACACCTCAAACAACAAACACCTCAAACAACAAACACCTCAAACAACAAACACCTCAAACAACAAACACCCCAAACAACAAATACCTCAAACATCAAACACCTCAAACATCAAACACCTCAAACAACAAACACCCCAAACAACAAACACCCCAAACAACAAACTCCTCAAACAACAAACACCCCAAACAACAAACACCCCAAACAACAAACTCCTCAAACAACAAACACCTCAAACAACAAACACCCCAAACAACAAACACCTGAAACAGCAAATAACTCAGACAACAAACGCCTCAAACAGCAAATAACTCAAACAACAAACACCTCAAACAACAAACACGCCAAACAACAAACACCTTGAACAACAAACACCTCAAACAACAAACACCTCAAACAACAAACACCTCAAACAACAAACACCTCAAACAACAAACACCTCAAACAACAAACACCCCAAACAACAAACACATCAAACAACAAACACCTCAAACAACAAACACCTGAAACAACAAATAACTCAAAACAACAAACACCTCAAACAGCAAATACCTCAAACAACAAACACCTCAAACAACAAACACCTCAAACAACAAACACCTCAAACATCAAACACCCCAAACAACAAAAACATCAAACAACAAACACCTCAAACAACAAACACCCCAAACAACAAACACATCAAACAACAAACACCTCAAACAACAAACACCACAAACAACAAACACCTCAAACAACAAACACCCCAAACAACAAATACCCCAAACAACAAACACCCCAAACAACAAATACCTCAAACAACAAACACCTCAAACAACAAACACCTCAAACAACAAACACCCCAAACAAGAAACACCTCAAACAGCAAACACCTCAAACAGCAAACACCTGAAACAACAAATAACTCAAAACAACAAACACCTCAAACATCAAACACCTCAAACAACAAACACCTCACACAACAAACACCCCAAACAATAAACACCTCAAACAACAAATAACTCAAACAACAAACACCTCAAACAACAAACACCTCAAACAACAAACACCTCAAACAACAAACACCCCAAACAACAAACACCCCAAACAACAAACACCTGAAACAGCAAATAACTCAAACAACAAACGCCTCAAACAGCAAATAACTCAAACAACAAACACCTCAAATAACAATCTCCCCAAACAACAAACATCTCAAACAACAAACACCTGAAACAACAAACACCTGAAACAACAAACACCTGAAACAATAAACACCTCAAACAACAAACACCTGAAACAACAAACACCTCAAACAACAAACACCTGAAACAACAAACACCTCAAACAACAAACACCTCAAGCAACAAATAACTCAAACAACAAACACTTCAAACAACAAACACCTCAAACAACAAACACCTCAAACAACAAACACCCCAAACAACAAACACGTTGAACAACAAACACCTCAAACAACAAACACCACAAACAACAAACACCTGAAACAGCAAATAACTCAAACAACAAACACCCCAAACAACAAACACCTCAAACAACAAACACCTCAAACAACAAACTCCCCAAACAACAAACACCTCAAACAACAAACACCTCAAACAACAAACATCTCAAACAACAAACACCTCAAACAACAAACCCCTCAAACAACAAACACCCCAAACAACAAACACCTGAAACAACAAATAACTCAAAACAACAAACACCTCAAACAACAAACACCTCAAACAACAAACATCTCAAACAACAAATAACTCAAAACAACAAACACCTCAAACAACAAACACCTCAAACAACAAACTCCTCAAAAAACAAACACCTCAAACAACAAACACCTCAAACAACAAACATCTCAAACAAAAAACACCTCAAACAACAAACACCTCAAACAACAAACACCTCAAACAAACACCTCAAACAACAAACACCTCAAACAACAAACACCTCAAACAACAAACACCCCAAACAACAAACACCCCAAACAACAAACACCTCAAACTACAATCTCCCCAAACAACAATCACCTTAAACAACAAACAGCTCAAACAACAAACACCTCAAACAACAAACACCCCAAACAACAAACACCTGAAACAACAAATAACTCAAAACAACAAACACCTCAAACAACAAACACCTCAAACAACAAACACCTCAAACAACAAATAACTCAAAACAACAAACACCTCAAACAACAAACACCTCAAACAACAAACACCTCAAACAACAAACACCTCAAACAACAAACACCTCAAACAACAAACATCTCAAACAAAAAACACCTCAAACAACAAACACCTCAAACAACAAACACCTCAAACAACAAACACCTCAAACAACAAACACCTCAAACCACAAACACCTGAAACAACAAATAACTCAAACAACAAACACATCAAACAGCAAACACCGCAAACAACAAACACCTCAAACAACAAATAACTCAAAACAACAAACACCTCAAACAGCAAACACCTCAAACAACAAACACCTCAAACAACAAACACCTCAAACAACAAATAACTCAAAACAACAAACGCCTCAAACAACAAATAAATCAAAACAACAAACACCTGAAACAACAAACACCTCAAACAACAAACACATCAAACAACAAACACCTCAAACAACAAATAACTCAAAACAACAAAAACCTCAAACAACAGACACCTCAAACAACAAACACCTCAAACAGCAAACACCTCAAACAACAAACACCTCAAACAACAAATAACTCAAAACAACAAACACCTCAAACAGCAAACACCTCAAACAACAAACACCTCAAACAACAAACACCTCAAACAACAAATAACTCAAAACAACAAACGCCTCAAACAACAAATAAATCAAAACAACAAACACCTGAAACAACAAACACCTCAAACAACAAACACATCAAACAACAAACACCTCAAACAACAAATAACTCAAAACAACAAAAACCTCAAACAACAGACACCTCAAACAATAAACACCTCAAACAACAAACACCTCAAACAACAAACTCCCCAAACAACAAACACCTCAAACAACAAACACCTCAAACAACAAACACCTCAAACAACAAACACCTCAAACAACAAACATCTCAAACAACAAACATCTCAAACACCAAACACCCCAAACATCAAACACCTCAAACAACAAACACCCCAAACAACAAACACCCCAAACAACAAACACGTCAAACAACAAACACCTCAAACAACAAACACCTGAAACAACAAATAACTCAAAACAACAACCACCTCAAACAGCAAATACCTCAAACAACAAACACCTCAAACAACAAACACCTCAAACAAAAATCACCTCAAACATCAAACACCCCAAACAACAAACACATCAAACAACAAACACCTCAAACAACAAACACCCCAAACAACAAACACATCAAACAACAAACACCTCAAACAACAAACATCACAAACAACAAACACCTCAAACAACAAACACCCCAAACAACAAACACCTGAAACAACAAACACCCCAAACAACAAACACCTCAAACAGCAAACACCTCAAACAGCAAACACCTGAAACAACAAATAACTCAAAAAAGCAAACACCTCAAACAACAAACACCTCAAACAACAAACACCTCAAACAACAAACACCTCAAACAACAAACACCCCAAACAACAAATACCTCAAACATCAAACACCTCAAACATCAAACACCTCAAACAACAAACACCCCAAACAACAAACACCCCAAACAACAAACTCCTCAAACAACAAACACCCCAAACAACAAACACCCCAAACAACAAACTCCTCAAACAACAAACACCTCAAACAACAAACACCCCAAACAACAAACACCTGAAACAGCAAATAACTCAGACAACAAACGCCTCAAACAGCAAATAACTCAAACAACAAACACCTCAAACAACAAACACGCCAAACAACAAACACCTTGAACAACAAACACCTCAAACAACAAACACCTCAAACAACAAACACCTCAAACAACAAACACCTCAAACAACAAACACCTCAAACAACAAACACCCCAAACAACAAACACATCAAACAACAAACACCTCAAACAACAAACACCTGAAACAACAAATAACTCAAAACAACAAACACCTCAAACAGCAAATACCTCAAACAACAAACACCTCAAACAACAAACACCTCAAACAACAAACACCTCAAACATCAAACACCCCAAACAACAAAAACATCAAACAACAAACACCTCAAACAACAAACACCCCAAACAACAAACACATCAAACAACAAACACCTCAAACAACAAACACCACAAACAACAAACACCTCAAACAACAAACACCCCAAACAACAAATACCCCAAACAACAAACACCCCAAACAACAAATACCTCAAACATCATACACCTCAAACAACAAGCACCTCAAACAACAAACACCTCAAACAACAAACACCTCAAACAACAAACACCTCAAACAACAAACACCTCAAACAACAAACACCTCAAACAACAAACACCTCAAACAACAAACACCTCAAACAACAAACACCCCAAACAACAAACACATCAAACAACAAACACCTCAAACAACAAACACCTGAAACAACAAATAACTCAAAACAACAAACACCTCAAACAGCAAATACCTCAAACAACAAACACCTCAAACAACAAACACCTCAAACAACAAACACCTCAAACATCAAACACCCCAAACAACAAAAACATCAAACAACAAACACCTCAAACAACAAACACCCCAAACAACAAACACATCAAACAACAAACACCTCAAACAACAAACACCACAAACAACAAACACCTCAAACAACAAACACCCCAAACAACAAATACCCCAAACAACAAACACCCCAAACAACAAATACCTCAAACATCATACACCTCAAACAACAAACACCTAAAACAACAAACACCACAAACAACAAACACCTCAAACAACAAACACCCCAAACAACAAATACCTCAAACATCAAACACTTCAAACAACAAACACCTCAAACAACAAACACCTCAAACAGCAAACACCTCAAACAACAACACCTCAAACAACAAAAACCTCAAACAACAAACACCTCAAACAACAAACATCTCAAACAACAAACATCTCAAACAACAAACACCCCAAACATCAAACACCTCAAACAACAAACACCCCAAACAACAAACACATCAAACAACAAACACCTCAAACAACAAACACCTGAAACAACAAACACCTCAAACAACAAACACCTCAAACAACAAACACCTCAATCAACAAATAACTGAAAACAACAAACACCTCAAATAGCAAACACCTCAAACAACAAACACCTCAAACAACAAACACCTCAAACCACAAACACCTCAAACAACAAATAACTCAAACAACAAACACCTCAAACAGCAAACACCTCAAACAACAAACACCTCAAACAACAAATAACTCAAAACAACAAAAACCTCAAACAACAGACACCTCAAACAACAAACACCTCAAACAACAAACACCTCAAACAACAAACACCCCAAACAACAAACACCTGAAACAACAAATAACTCAAAACAACAAACACCTCAAACAACAAACACCTCAAACAACAAACACCTCAAACAACAAATAACTCAAAACAACAAACACCTCAAACAACAAACACCTCAAACAACAAACACCTCAAACAACAAACACCTCAAACAACAAACACCTCAAACAACAAACACCTCAAAAAACAAATAACTCAAAACAACAAACACTTCAAACAACAAACAGCTCAAACAACAAACACCTGAAACAACAAACACCTCAAATAACAAACACCTCAAACAACAAACATCTCAAACAAAAAACACCTCAAACAACAAACACCTCAAACAACAAACACCTCAAACAAAAAACATCTCAAACAACTAACACCTCAAACAACAAACACCTCAAACCACAAACACCTGAAACAACAAATAACTCAAACAACAAACACCTCAAACAGCAAACACCTCAAACAACAAACACCTCAAACAACAAATAACTCAAAACAACAAAAACCTCAAACAACAGACACCTCAAACAACAAACACCTCAAACAACAAACACCTCAAACAACAAACACCTGAAACAACAAATAACTCAAAACAACAAACACCTCAAACAACAAACACCTCAAACAACAAACACCTCAAACAACAAATAACTCAAAACAACAAACACCTCAAACAACAAACACCTCAAACAACAAACACCTCAAACAACAAACACCTCAAACAACAAACACCTCAAACAACAAACATCTCAAACAAAAAACACCTCAAACAACAAACACCTCAAACAACAAACACCTCAAACAAACACCTCAAACAACAAACACCTCAAACAACAAACACCTCAAACAACAAACACCCCAAACAACAAACACCTCAAACAACAAACACCTCAAACTACAATCTCCCCAAACAACAAACACCTTAAACAACAAACACCTCAAACAACAAACACCTCAAACAACAAACACCCCAAACAACAAACACCTGAAACAACAAATAACTCAAAACAACAAACACCTCAAACAACAAACACCTCAAACAACAAACACCTCAAACAACAAATAACTCAAAACAACAAACACCTCAAACAACAAACACCTCAAACAACAAACACCTCAAACAACAAACACCTCAAACAACAAACATCTCAAACAAAAAACACCTCAAACAACAAACACCTCAAACAACAAACACCTCAAACAAAAAACATCTCAAACAACAAACACCTCAAACAACAAACACCTCAAACCACAAACACCTGAAACAACAAATAACTCAAACAACAAACACCTCAAACAGCAAACACCTCAAACAACAAACACCTCAAACAACAAATAACTCAAAACAACAAACACCTCAAACAGCAAACACCTCAAACAACAAACACCTCAAACAACAAATAACTCAAAACAACAAACACCTCAAACATCAAACACCTCAAACAACAAACACCTCACACAACAAACACCCCAAACAATAAACACCTCAAACAACAAATAACTCAAACAACAAACACTCAAACAACAAACACCTCAAACAACAAACACCTCAAACAACAAACACCCCAAACAAGAAACACCTCAAACAGCAAACACCTCAAACAGCAAACACCAGAAACAACAAATAACTCAAAACAACTAACACCTCAAACATCAAACACCTCAAACAACAAACACCTCACACAACAAACACCCCAAACAATAAACACCTCAAACAACAAATAACTCAAACAACAAACACCTCAAACAACAAACACCTCAAACAACAAACACCTCAAACAACAAACACCCCAAACAACAAACAACCCAAACAACAAACACCTGAAACAGCAAATAACTCAAACAACAAACGCCTCAAACAGCAAATAACTCAAACAACAAACACCTCAAATAACAATCTCCCCAAACAACAAACATCTCAAACAACAAACACCTGAAACAACAAACACCTGAAACAACAAACACCTGAAACAATAAACACCTCAAACAACAAACACCTGAAACAACAAACACCTCAAACAACAAACACCTGAAACAACAAACACCTCAAACAACAAACACCTCAAACAACAAATAACTCAAACAACAAACACTTCAAACAACAAACACCTCAAACAACAAACACCTCAAACAACAAACACCCCAAACAACAAACACCTTGAACAACAAACACCTCAAACAACAAACACCACAAACAACAAACACCTGAAACAGCAAATAACTCAAACAACAAACACCCCAAACAACAAACACCTCAAACAACAAACACCTCAAACAACAAACTCCCCAAACAACAAACACCTCAAACAACAAACACCTCAAACAACAAACACCCCAAACAACAAACACCTCAAAACAACAAACACCTCAAACAACAAACACCTCAAACAACAAACACCTCAAACAACAAACACCTCAAACAACAAATAACTCAAAACAACAAACACCTCAAACAACAAACACCTCAAACAACAAACACCTCAAACAACAAACACCTCAAACAACAAACATCTCAAACAAAAAACACCTCAAACAACAAACACCTCAAACAACAAACACCTCAAACAAACACCTCAAACAACAAACACCTCAAACAACAAACACCTCAAACAACAAACACCCCAAACAACAAACACCTCAAACAACAAACACCTCAAACTACAATCTCCCCAAACAACAAACACCTTAAACAACAAACACCTCAAACAACAAACACCTCAAACAACAAACACCCCAAACAACAAACACCTGAAACAACAAATAACTCAAAACAACAAACACCTCAAACAACAAACACCTCAAACAACAAACACCTCAAACAACAAATAACTCAAAACAACAAACACCTCAAACAACAAACACCTCAAACAACAAACACCTCAAACAACAAACACCTCAAACAACAAACATCTCAAACAAAAAACACCTCAAACAACAAACACCTCAAACAACAAACACCTCAAACAAAAAACATCTCAAACAACAAACACCTCAAACAACAAACACCTCAAACCACAAACACCTGAAACAACAAATAACTCAAACAACAAACACCTCAAACAGCAAACACCTCAAACAACAAACACCTCAAACAACAAATAACTCAAAACAACAAACACCTCAAACAGCAAACACCTCAAACAACAAACACCTCAAACAACAAATAACTCAAAACAACAAACACCTCAAACATCAAACACCTCAAACAACAAACACCTCACACAACAAACACCCCAAACAATAAACACCTGAAACAACAAATAACTCAAAACAACAAACACCTCAAACAACAAACACCTCAAACAACAAACACCTCAAACAACAAATAACTCAAAACAACAAACACCTCAAACAACAAACACCTCAAACAACAAACACCTCAAACAACAAACACCTCAAACAACAAACACCTCAAACAACAAACATCTCAAACAAAAAACACCTCAAACAACAAACACCTCAAACAACAAACACCTCAAACAAACACCTCAAACAACAAACACCTCAAACAACAAACACCTCAAACAACAAACACCCCAAACAACAAACACCTCAAACAACAAACACCTCAAACTACAATCTCCCCAAACAACAAACACCTTAAACAACAAACACCTCAAACAACAAACACCTCAAACAACAAACACCCCAAACAACAAACACCTGAAACAACAAATAACTCAAAACAACAAACACCTCAAACAACAAACACCTCAAACAACAAACACCTCAAACAACAAATAACTCAAAACAACAAACACCTCAAACAACAAACACCTCAAACAACAAACACCTCAAACAACAAACACCTCAAACAACAAACATCTCAAACAAAAAACACCTCAAACAACAAACACCTCAAACAACAAACACCTCAAACAAAAAACATCTCAAACAACAAACACCTCAAACAACAAACACCTCAAACCACAAACACCTGAAACAACAAATAACTCAAACAACAAACACCTCAAACAGCAAACACCTCAAACAACAAACACCTCAAACAACAAATAACTCAAAACAACAAACACCTCAAACAGCAAACACCTCAAACAACAAACACCTCAAACAACAAATAACTCAAAACAACAAACACCTCAAACATCAAACACCTCAAACAACAAACACCTCACACAACAAACACCCCAAACAATAAACACCTCAAACAACAAATAACTCAAACAACAAACACTCAAACAACAAACACCTCAAACAACAAACACCCCAAACAAGAAACACCTCAAACAGCAAACACCTCAAACAGCAAACACCAGAAACAACAAGTAACTCAAAACAACTAACACCTCAAACATCAAACACCTCAAACAACAAACACCTCACACAACAAACACCCCAAACAATAAACACCTCAAACAACAAATAACTCAAACAACAAACACCTCAAACAACAAACACCTCAAACAACAAACACCTCAAACAACAAACACCCCAAACAACAAACAACCCAAACAACAAACACCTGAAACAGCAAATAACTCAAACAACAAACGCCTCAAACAGCAAATAACTCAAACAACAAACACCTCAAATAACAATCTCCCCAAACAACAAACATCTCAAACAACAAACACCTGAAACAACAAACACCTGAAACAACAAACACCTGAAACAATAAACACCTCAAACAACAAACACCTGAAACAACAAACACCTCAAACAACAAACACCTGAAACAACAAACACCTCAAACAACAAACACCTCAAACAACAAATAACTCAAACAACAAACACTTCAAACAACAAACACCTCAAACAACAAACACCTCAAACAACAAACACCCCAAACAACAAACACCTTGAACAACAAACACCTCAAACAACAAACACCACAAACAACAAACACCTGAAACAGCAAATAACTCAAACAACAAACACCCCAAACAACAAACACCTCAAACAACAAACACCTCAAACAACAAACTCCCCAAACAACAAACACCTCAAACAACAAACACCTCAAACAACAAACACCCCAAACAACAAACACCTCAAAACAACAAACACCTCAAACAACAAACACCTCAAACAACAAACACCTCAAACAACAAACACCTCAAACAACAAATAACTCAAAACAACAAACACCTCAAACAACAAACACCTCAAACAACAAACACCTCAAACAACAAACACCTCAAACAACAAACACCTCAAACAAAAAACACCTCAAACAACAAACACCTCAAACAACAAACACCTCAAACAAACACCTCAAACAACAAACACCTCAAACAACAAACACCTCAAACAACAAACACCCCAAACAACAAACACCTCAAACAACAAACACCTCAAACTACAATCTCCCCAAACAACAAACACCTTAAACAACAAACACCTCAAACAACAAACACCTCAAACAACAAACACCCCAAACAACAAACACCTGAAACAACAAATAACTCAAAACAACAAACACCTCAAACAACAAACACCTCAAACAACAAACACCTCAAACAACAAATAACTCAAAACAACAAACACCTCAAACAACAAACACCTCAAACAACAAACACCTCAAACAACAAACACCTCAAACAACAAACATCTCAAACAAAAAACACCTCAAACAACAAACACCTCAAACAACAAACACCTCAAACAAAAAACATCTCAAACAACAAACACCTCAAACAACAAACACCTCAAACCACAAACACCTGAAACAACAAATAACTCAAACAACAAACACCTCAAACAGCAAACACCTCAAACAACAAACACCTCAAACAACAAATAACTCAAAACAACAAACACCTCAAACAGCAAACACCTCAAACAACAAACACCTCAAACAACAAATAACTCAAAACAACAAACACCTCAAACATCAAACACCTCAAACAACAAACACCTCACACAACAAACACCCCAAACAATAAACACCTCAAACAACAAATAACTCAAACAACAAACACTCAAACAACAAACACCTCAAACAACAAACACCTCAAACAACAAACACCCCAAACAAGAAACACCTCAAACAGCAAACACCTCAAACAGCAAACACCAGAAACAACAAATAACTCAAAACAACTAACACCTCAAACATCAAACACCTCAAACAACAAACACCTCACACAACAAACACCCCAAACAATAAACACCTCAAACAACAAATAACTCAAACAACAAACACCTCAAACAACAAACACCTCAAACAACAAACACCTCAAACAACAAACACCCCAAACAACAAACAACCCAAACAACAAACACCTGAAACAGCAAATAACTCAAACAACAAACGCCTCAAACAGCAAATAACTCAAACAACAAACACCTCAAATAACAATCTCCCCAAACAACAAACATCTCAAACAACAAACACCTGAAACAACAAACACCTGAAACAACAAACACCTGAAACAATAAACACCTCAAACAACAAACACCTGAAACAACAAACACCTCAAACAACAAACACCTGAAACAACAAACACCTCAAACAACAAACACCTCAAACAACAAATAACTCAAACAACAAACACTTCAAACAACAAACACCTCAAACAACAAACACCTCAAACAACAAACACCCCAAACAACAAACACCTTGAACAACAAACACCTCAAACAACAAACACCACAAACAACAAACACCTGAAACAGCAAATAACTCAAACAACAAACACCCCAAACAACAAACACCTCAAACAACAAACACCTCAAACAACAAACTCCCCAAACAACAAACACCTCAAACAACAAACACCTCAAACAACAAACACCCCAAACAACAAACACCTCAAAACAACAAACACCTCAAACAACAAACACCTCAAACAAGAAACACCTCAAACAACAAACACCTCAAACAACAAATAACTCAAAACAACAAACACCTCAAACAACAAACACCTCAAACAACAAACACCTGAAACAACAAACACCTCAAACAACAAACACCTCAAACAACAAACATCTCAAACAACAAACACCTCAAACAACAAACCCCTCAAACAACAAACACCCCAAACAACAAACACCTGAAACAACAAATAACTCAAAACAACAAACACCTCAAACAACAAACACCTCAAACAACAAACATCTCAAACAACAAATAACTCAAAACAACAAACACCTCAAACAACAAACACCTCAAACAACAAACTCCTCAAACAACAAACACCTCAAACAACAAACACCTCAAACAACAAACATCTCAAACAAAAAACACCTCAAACAACAAACACCTCAAACAACAAACACCTCAAACAAACACCTCAAACAACAAACACCTCAAACAACAAACACCTCAAACAACAAACACCCCAAACAACAAACACCTCAAACAACAAACACCTCAAACTACAATCTCCCCAAACAACAAACACCTTAAACAACAAACAGCTCAAACAACAAACACCTCAAACAACAAACACCCCAAACAACAAACACCTGAAACAACAAATAACTCAAAACAACAAACACCTCAAACAACAAACACCTCAAACAACAAACACCTCAAACAACAAATAACTCAAAACAACAAACACCTCAAACAACAAACACCTCAAACAACAAACACCTCAAACAACAAACACCTCAAACAACAAACATCTCAAACAAAAAACACCTCAAACAACAAACACCTCAAACAACAAACACCTCAAACAAAAAACATCTCAAACAACAAACACCTCAAACAACAAACACCTCAAACCACAAACACCTGAAACAACAAATAACTCAAACAACAAACACATCAAACAGCAAACACCGCAAACAACAAACACCTCAAACAACAAATAACTCAAAACAACAAACACTTCAAACAGCAAACACCTCAAACAACAAACACCTCAAACAACAAACACCTCAAACAACAAATAACTCAAAACAACAAACGCCTCAAACAACAAATAAATCAAAACAACAAACACCTGAAACAACAAACACCTCAAACAACAAACACATCAAACAACAAACACCTCAAACAACAAATAACACAAAACAACAAAAACCTCAAACAACAGACACCTCAAACAACAAACACCTCAAACAACAAACACATCAAACAACAAACTCCCCAAACAACAAACACCTCAAACAAAAAACATCTCAAACAACAAACACCTCAAACAACAAACACCTCAAACCACAAACACCTGAAACAACAAATAACTCAAACAACAAACACATCAAACAGCAAACACCTCAAACAACAAACACCTCAAACAACAAATAACTCAAAACAACAAACACCTCAAACAGCAAACACCTCAAACAACAAACACCTCAAACAACAAACACCTCAAACAACAAATAACTCAAAACAACAAACGCCTCAAACAACAAATAAATCAAAACAACAAACACCTGAAACAACAAACACCTCAAACAACAAACACATCAAACAACAAACACCTCAAACAACAAATAACTCAAAACAACAAAAACCTCAAACAACAGACACCTCAAACAACAAACACCTCAAACAACAAACACCTCAAACAACAAACTCCCCAAACAACAAACACCTCAAACAACAAACACCTCAAACAACAAACACCTCAAACAACAAACACCTCAAACAACAAACATCTCAAACAACAAACATCTCAAACACCAAACACCCCAAACATCAAACACCTCAAAAAACAAACACCCCAAACAACAAACACCCCAAACAACAAACACGTCAAACAACAAACACCTCAAACAACAAACACCTGAAACAACAAATAACTCAAAACAACAAACACCTCAAACAGCAAATACCTCAAACAACAAACACCTCAAACAACAAACACCTCAAACAAAAAACACCTCAAACATCAAACACCCCAAACAACAAACACATCAAACAACAAACACCTCAAACAACAAACACCCCAAACAACAAACACATCAAACAACAAACACCTCAAACAACAAACATCACAAACAACAAACACCTCAAACAACAAACACCCCAAACAACAAACACCTGAAACAACAAACACCCCAAACAACAAACACCTCAAACAGCATACACCTCAAACAGCAAACACCTGAAACAACAAATAACTCAAAAAAGCAAACACCTCAAACAACAAACACCTCAAACAACAAACACCTCAAACAACAAACACCTCAAACAACAAACACCCCAAACAACAAATACCTCAAACATCAAACACCTCAAACATCAAACACCTCAAACAACAAACACCCCAAACAACAAACACCCCAAACAACAAACTCCTCAAACAACAAACACCCCAAACAACAAACACCCCAAACAACAAACTCCTCAAACAACAAACACCTCAAACAACAAACACCTGAAACAACAAATAACTCAAAACAACAAACACCTCAAACAACAAACACCCCAAACAACAAACACCTGAAACAGCAAATAACTCAAACAACAAACGCCTCAAACAGCAAATAACTCAAACAACAAACACCTCAAACAACAAACACCCCAAACAACAAACACCTTGAACAACAAACACCTCAAACAACAAACACCACAAACAACAAACACCTGAAACAGCAAATAACTCAAACAACAAACACCCCAAACAACAAACACCTCAAACAACAAACACCTCAAACAACAAACTCCCCAAACAACAAACACCTCAGACAACAAACACCTCAAACAACAAACACCCCAAACAACAAACACCTCAAAACAACAAACACCTCAAACAACAAACACCTCAAACAACAAACACCTCAAACAACAAACACCTCAAACAACAAATAACTCAAAACAACAAACACCTCAAACAACAAACACCTCAAACAACAAACACCTGAAACAACAAACACCTCAAACAACAAACACCTCAAACAACAAACATCTCAAACAAAAAACACCTCAAACAACAAACACCCCAAACATCAAACACCTCAAACAACAAACACCCCAAACAACAAACACCCCAAACAACAAACACGTCAAACAACAAACACCTCAAACAACAAACACCTGAAACAACAAATAACTCAAAACAACAAACACCTCAAACAGCAAACACCTCAAACAGCAAACACCTGAAACAACAAACACCCCAAACAACAAATACCTCAAACATCAAACACCTCAAACATCAAACACCTCAAACAACAAACACCCCAAACAACAAACACCCCAAACAACAAACTCCTCAAACAACAAACACCCCAAACAACAAACACCCCAAACAACAAACACCCCAAACAACAAACTCCTCAAACAACAAACACCTCAAACAACAAACACCTGAAACAACAAATAACTCAAAACAACAAACACCTCAAACAACAAACACCCCAAACAAGAATCACCTCAAACAGCAAACACCTCAAACAGCAAACACCTGAATCAACAAATAACTCAAAACAACAAACACCTCAAACAACAAACACCCCAAACAACAAACACCTGAAACAGCAAATAACTCAAACAACAAACGCCTCAAACAGCAAATAACTCAAACAACAAACACCTCAAACAACAAACTCCCCAAACAACAAACATCTCAAACAACAAACACCTGAAACAACAAACACCTGAAACAACAAACACCTGAAACAACAAACACCTCAAACAACAAACACCTGAAACAACAAACACCTCAAACAACAAACACCTGAAACAACAAACACCTCAAACAACAAACACCTCACACAACAAACACCCCAAACAATAAACACCTCAAACAACAAATAACTCAAACAACAAACACCTCAAACAACAAACACCTCAAACAACAAACACCTCAAACAACAAACACCCCAAACAAGAAACACCTTAAACAACAAACACCTCAAACAACAAACACCCCAAACAACAAACACCTGAAACAGCAAATAACTCAAACAACAAACGCCTCAAACAGCAAATAACTCAAACAACAAACACCTCAAACAACAAACTCCCCAAACAACAAACATCTCAAACAACAAACACCTGAAACAACAAACACCTGAAACAACAAACACCTGAAACAACAAACACCTCAAACAACAAACACCTGAAACAACAAACACCTCAAACAACAAACACCTGAAACAACAAACACCTCAAACAACAAACACCCCAAACAACAAATACCTCAAACATCAAACACCTCAAACATCAAACACCTCAAACAACAAACACCCCAAACAACAAACACCCCAAACAACAAACTCCTCAAACAACAAACACCCCAAACAACAAACACCCCAAACAACAAACTCCTCAAACAACAAACACCTCAAACAACAAACACCTGAAACAACAAATAACTCAAAACAACAAACACCTCAAACAACAAACACCCCAAACAACAAACACCTGAAACAGCAAATAACTCAAACAGCAAACGCCTCAAACAGCAAATAACTCAAACAACAAACACCTCAAACAACAAACTCCCCAAACAACAAACATCTCAAACAACAAACACCTGAAACAACAAACACCTGAAACAACAAACACCTGAAACAACAAACACCTCAAACAACAAACACCTGAAACAACAAACACCTCAAACAACAAACACCTGAAACAACAAACACCTCAAACAACAAACACCTCAAACAACAAATAACTCAAACAACAAACACCTCAAACAACAAACACCCCAAACAACAAACACCTTGAACAACAAACACCTCAAACAACAAACACCTCAAACAACAAACACCTCAAACAACAAACACCTCAAACAACAAATAACTCAAAACAACAAAAACCTCAAACAACAGACACCTCAAACAACAAACACCTCAAACAACAAACACCTCAAACAACAAACACCTCAAACAACAAATAACTCAAAACAACAAACACCTCAAACAACAAACACCTCAAACAACAAACACCTCAAACAACAAACACCTCAAACAACAAACACCTCAAACAACAAACACCCCAAACAACAAACACCTCAAACAACAAACACCTCAAACTACAATCTCCCCAAACAACAAACACCTTAAACAACAAATACCTCAAACAACAAACACCTCAAACAACAAACACCCCAAACAACAAACACCTGAAACAACAAATAACTCAAAACAACAAACACCTCAAACAACAAACACCTCAAACAACAAACACCTCAAACAACAAATAACTCAAAACAACAAACACCTCAAACAACAAACACCTCAAACAACAAACACCTCAAACAACAAACACCTCAAACAACAAACATCTCAAACAAAAAACACCTCAAACAACAAACACCTCAAACAACAAACACCTCAAACAAAAAACATCTCAAACAACAAACACCTCAAACAACAAACACCTCAAACAACAAACACCTGAAACAACAAATAACTCAAACAACAAACACCTCAAACAGCAAACACCTCAAACAACAAACACCTCAAACAACAAACACCCCAAACAAGAAACACCTCAAACAGCAAACACCAGAAACAACAAATAACTCAAAACAACTAACACCTCAAACATCAAACACCTCAAACAACAAACACCTCACACAACAAACACCCCAAACAATAAACACCTCAAACAACAAATAACTCAAACAACAAACACCTCAAACAACAAACACCTCAAACAACAAACACCTCAAACAACAAACACCCCAAACAACAAACACCCCAAACAACAAACACCTGAAACAGCAAATAACTCAAACAACAAACGCCTCAAACAGCAAATAACTCAAACAACAAATACCTCAAATAACAATCTCCCCAAACAACAAACATCTCAAACAACAAACACCTGAAACAACAAACACCTGAAACAACAAACACCTGAAACAATAAACACCTCAAACAACAAACACCTGAAACAACAAACACCTCAAACAACAAACACCTGAAACAACAAACACCTCAAACAACAAACACCACAAACAACAAACACCTGAAACAGCAAATAACTCAAACAACAAACACCCCAAACAACAAACACCTCAAACAACAAACACCTCAAACAACAAACTCCCCAAACAACAAACACCTCAAACAACAAACACCTCAAACAACAAACACCCCAAACAACAAACACCTCAAAACAACAAACACCTCAAACAACAAACACCTCAAACAACAAACACCTCAAACAACAAACACCTCAAACAACAAATAACTCAAAACAACAAACACCTCAAACAACAAACACCTCAAACAACAAACACCTCAAACAACAAACACCTCAAACAACAAACATCTCAAACAAAAAACACCTCAAACAACAAACACCTCAAACAACAAACACCTCAAACAAACACCTCAAACAACAAACACCTCAAACAACAAACACCTCAAACAACAAACACCCCAAACAACAAACACCTCAAACAACAAACACCTCAAACTACAATCTCCCCAAACAACAAACACCTTAAACAACAAACACCTCAAACAACAAACACCTCAAACAACAAACACCCCAAACAACAAACACCTGAAACAACAAATAACTCAAAACAACAAACACCTCAAACAACAAACACCTCAAACAACAAACACCTCAAACAACAAATAACTCAAAACAACAAACACCTCAAACAACAAACACCTCAAACAACAAACACCTCAAACAACAAACACCTCAAACAACAAACATCTCAAACAAAAAACACCTCAAACAACAAACACCTCAAACAACAAACACCTCAAACAAAAAACATCTCAAACAACAAACACCTCAAACAACAAACACCTCAAACCACAAACACCTGAAACAACAAATAACTCAAACAACAAACACCTCAAACAGCAAACACCTCAAACAACAAACACCTCAAACAACAAATAACTCAAAACAACAAACACCTCAAACAGCAAACACCTCAAACAACAAACACCTCAAACAACAAATAACTCAAAACAACAAACACCTCAAACATCAAACACCTCAAACAACAAACACCTCACACAACAAACACCCCAAACAATAAACACCTGAAACAACAAATAACTCAAAACAACAAACACCTCAAACAACAAACACCTCAAACAACAAACACCTCAAACAACAAATAACTCAAAACAACAAACACCTCAAACAACAAACACCTCAAACAACAAACACCTCAAACAACAAACACCTCAAACAACAAACACCTCAAACAACAAACATCTCAAACAAAAAACACCTCAAACAACAAACACCTCAAACAACAAACACCTCAAACAAACACCTCAAACAACAAACACCTCAAACAACAAACACCTCAAACAACAAACACCCCAAACAACAAACACCTCAAACAACAAACACCTCAAACTACAATCTCCCCAAACAACAAACACCTTAAACAACAAACACCTCAAACAACAAACACCTCAAACAACAAACACCCCAAACAACAAACACCTGAAACAACAAATAACTCAAAACAACAAACACCTCAAACAACAAACACCTCAAACAACAAACACCTCAAACAACAAATAACTCAAAACAACAAACACCTCAAACAACAAACACCTCAAACAACAAACACCTCAAACAACAAACACCTCAAACAACAAACATCTCAAACAAAAAACACCTCAAACAACAAACACCTCAAACAACAAACACCTCAAACAAAAAACATCTCAAACAACAAACACCTCAAACAACAAACACCTCAAACCACAAACACCTGAAACAACAAATAACTCAAACAACAAACACCTCAAACAGCAAACACCTCAAACAACAAACACCTCAAACAACAAATAACTCAAAACAACAAACACCTCAAACAGCAAACACCTCAAACAACAAACACCTCAAACAACAAATAACTCAAAACAACAAACACCTCAAACATCAAACACCTCAAACAACAAACACCTCACACAACAAACACCCCAAACAATAAACACCTCAAACAACAAATAACTCAAACAACAAACACTCAAACAACAAACACCTCAAACAACAAACACCCCAAACAAGAAACACCTCAAACAGCAAACACCTCAAACAGCAAACACCAGAAACAACAAGTAACTCAAAACAACTAACACCTCAAACATCAAACACCTCAAACAACAAACACCTCACACAACAAACACCCCAAACAATAAACACCTCAAACAACAAATAACTCAAACAACAAACACCTCAAACAACAAACACCTCAAACAACAAACACCTCAAACAACAAACACCCCAAACAACAAACAACCCAAACAACAAACACCTGAAACAGCAAATAACTCAAACAACAAACGCCTCAAACAGCAAATAACTCAAACAACAAACACCTCAAATAACAATCTCCCCAAACAACAAACATCTCAAACAACAAACACCTGAAACAACAAACACCTGAAACAACAAACACCTGAAACAATAAACACCTCAAACAACAAACACCTGAAACAACAAACACCTCAAACAACAAACACCTGAAACAACAAACACCTCAAACAACAAACACCTCAAACAACAAATAACTCAAACAACAAACACTTCAAACAACAAACACCTCAAACAACAAACACCTCAAACAACAAACACCCCAAACAACAAACACCTTGAACAACAAACACCTCAAACAACAAACACCACAAACAACAAACACCTGAAACAGCAAATAACTCAAACAACAAACACCCCAAACAACAAACACCTCAAACAACAAACACCTCAAACAACAAACTCCCCAAACAACAAACACCTCAAACAACAAACACCTCAAACAACAAACACCCCAAACAACAAACACCTCAAAACAACAAACACCTCAAACAACAAACACCTCAAACAACAAACACCTCAAACAACAAACACCTCAAACAACAAATAACTCAAAACAACAAACACCTCAAACAACAAACACCTCAAACAACAAACACCTCAAACAACAAACACCTCAAACAACAAACACCTCAAACAAAAAACACCTCAAACAACAAACACCTCAAACAACAAACACCTCAAACAAACACCTCAAACAACAAACACCTCAAACAACAAACACCTCAAACAACAAACACCCCAAACAACAAACACCTCAAACAACAAACACCTCAAACTACAATCTCCCCAAACAACAAACACCTTAAACAACAAACACCTCAAACAACAAACACCTCAAACAACAAACACCCCAAACAACAAACACCTGAAACAACAAATAACTCAAAACAACAAACACCTCAAACAACAAACACCTCAAACAACAAACACCTCAAACAACAAATAACTCAAAACAACAAACACCTCAAACAACAAACACCTCAAACAACAAACACCTCAAACAACAAACACCTCAAACAACAAACATCTCAAACAAAAAACACCTCAAACAACAAACACCTCAAACAACAAACACCTCAAACAAAAAACATCTCAAACAACAAACACCTCAAACAACAAACACCTCAAACCACAAACACCTGAAACAACAAATAACTCAAACAACAAACACCTCAAACAGCAAACACCTCAAACAACAAACACCTCAAACAACAAATAACTCAAAACAACAAACACCTCAAACAGCAAACACCTCAAACAACAAACACCTCAAACAACAAATAACTCAAAACAACAAACACCTCAAACATCAAACACCTCAAACAACAAACACCTCACACAACAAACACCCCAAACAATAAACACCTCAAACAACAAATAACTCAAACAACAAACACTCAAACAACAAACACCTCAAACAACAAACACCTCAAACAACAAACACCCCAAACAAGAAACACCTCAAACAGCAAACACCTCAAACAGCAAACACCAGAAACAACAAATAACTCAAAACAACTAACACCTCAAACATCAAACACCTCAAACAACAAACACCTCACACAACAAACACCCCAAACAATAAACACCTCAAACAACAAATAACTCAAACAACAAACACCTCAAACAACAAACACCTCAAACAACAAACACCTCAAACAACAAACACCCCAAACAACAAACAACCCAAACAACAAACACCTGAAACAGCAAATAACTCAAACAACAAACGCCTCAAACAGCAAATAACTCAAACAACAAACACCTCAAATAACAATCTCCCCAAACAACAAACATCTCAAACAACAAACACCTGAAACAACAAACACCTGAAACAACAAACACCTGAAACAATAAACACCTCAAACAACAAACACCTGAAACAACAAACACCTCAAACAACAAACACCTGAAACAACAAACACCTCAAACAACAAACACCTCAAACAACAAATAACTCAAACAACAAACACTTCAAACAACAAACACCTCAAACAACAAACACCTCAAACAACAAACACCCCAAACAACAAACACCTTGAACAACAAACACCTCAAACAACAAACACCACAAACAACAAACACCTGAAACAGCAAATAACTCAAACAACAAACACCCCAAACAACAAACACCTCAAACAACAAACACCTCAAACAACAAACTCCCCAAACAACAAACACCTCAAACAACAAACACCTCAAACAACAAACACCCCAAACAACAAACACCTCAAAACAACAAACACCTCAAACAACAAACACCTCAAACAAGAAACACCTCAAACAACAAACACCTCAAACAACAAATAACTCAAAACAACAAACACCTCAAACAACAAACACCTCAAACAACAAACACCTGAAACAACAAACACCTCAAACAACAAACACCTCAAACAACAAACATCTCAAACAACAAACACCTCAAACAACAAACCCCTCAAACAACAAACACCCCAAACAACAAACACCTGAAACAACAAATAACTCAAAACAACAAACACCTCAAACAACAAACACCTCAAACAACAAACATCTCAAACAACAAATAACTCAAAACAACAAACACCTCAAACAACAAACACCTCAAACAACAAACTCCTCAAACAACAAACACCTCAAACAACAAACACCTCAAACAACAAACATCTCAAACAAAAAACACCTCAAACAACAAACACCTCAAACAACAAACACCTCAAACAAACACCTCAAACAACAAACACCTCAAACAACAAACACCTCAAACAACAAACACCCCAAACAACAAACACCTCAAACAACAAACACCTCAAACTACAATCTCCCCAAACAACAAACACCTTAAACAACAAACAGCTCAAACAACAAACACCTCAAACAACAAACACCCCAAACAACAAACACCTGAAACAACAAATAACTCAAAACAACAAACACCTCAAACAACAAACACCTCAAACAACAAACACCTCAAACAACAAATAACTCAAAACAACAAACACCTCAAACAACAAACACCTCAAACAACAAACACCTCAAACAACAAACACCTCAAACAACAAACATCTCAAACAAAAAACACCTCAAACAACAAACACCTCAAACAACAAACACCTCAAACAAAAAACATCTCAAACAACAAACACCTCAAACAACAAACACCTCAAACCACAAACACCTGAAACAACAAATAACTCAAACAACAAACACATCAAACAGCAAACACCGCAAACAACAAACACCTCAAACAACAAATAACTCAAAACAACAAACACTTCAAACAGCAAACACCTCAAACAACAAACACCTCAAACAACAAACACCTCAAACAACAAATAACTCAAAACAACAAACGCCTCAAACAACAAATAAATCAAAACAACAAACACCTGAAACAACAAACACCTCAAACAACAAACACATCAAACAACAAACACCTCAAACAACAAATAACACAAAACAACAAAAACCTCAAACAACAGACACCTCAAACAACAAACACCTCAAACAACAAACACATCAAACAACAAACTCCCCAAACAACAAACACCTCAAACAAAAAACATCTCAAACAACAAACACCTCAAACAACAAACACCTCAAACCACAAACACCTGAAACAACAAATAACTCAAACAACAAACACATCAAACAGCAAACACCTCAAACAACAAACACCTCAAACAACAAATAACTCAAAACAACAAACACCTCAAACAGCAAACACCTCAAACAACAAACACCTCAAACAACAAACACCTCAAACAACAAATAACTCAAAACAACAAACGCCTCAAACAACAAATAAATCAAAACAACAAACACCTGAAACAACAAACACCTCAAACAACAAACACATCAAACAACAAACACCTCAAACAACAAATAACTCAAAACAACAAAAACCTCAAACAACAGACACCTCAAACAACAAACACCTCAAACAACAAACACCTCAAACAACAAACTCCCCAAACAACAAACACCTCAAACAACAAACACCTCAAACAACAAACACCTCAAACAACAAACACCTCAAACAACAAACATCTCAAACAACAAACATCTCAAACACCAAACACCCCAAACATCAAACACCTCAAAAAACAAACACCCCAAACAACAAACACCCCAAACAACAAACACGTCAAACAACAAACACCTCAAACAACAAACACCTGAAACAACAAATAACTCAAAACAACAAACACCTCAAACAGCAAATACCTCAAACAACAAACACCTCAAACAACAAACACCTCAAACAAAAAACACCTCAAACATCAAACACCCCAAACAACAAACACATCAAACAACAAACACCTCAAACAACAAACACCCCAAACAACAAACACATCAAACAACAAACACCTCAAACAACAAACATCACAAACAACAAACACCTCAAACAACAAACACCCCAAACAACAAACACCTGAAACAACAAACACCCCAAACAACAAACACCTCAAACAGCATACACCTCAAACAGCAAACACCTGAAACAACAAATAACTCAAAAAAGCAAACACCTCAAACAACAAACACCTCAAACAACAAACACCTCAAACAACAAACACCTCAAACAACAAACACCCCAAACAACAAATACCTCAAACATCAAACACCTCAAACATCAAACACCTCAAACAACAAACACCCCAAACAACAAACACCCCAAACAACAAACTCCTCAAACAACAAACACCCCAAACAACAAACACCCCAAACAACAAACTCCTCAAACAACAAACACCTCAAACAACAAACACCTGAAACAACAAATAACTCAAAACAACAAACACCTCAAACAACAAACACCCCAAACAACAAACACCTGAAACAGCAAATAACTCAAACAACAAACGCCTCAAACAGCAAATAACTCAAACAACAAACACCTCAAACAACAAACACCCCAAACAACAAACACCTTGAACAACAAACACCTCAAACAACAAACACCACAAACAACAAACACCTGAAACAGCAAATAACTCAAACAACAAACACCCCAAACAACAAACACCTCAAACAACAAACACCTCAAACAACAAACTCCCCAAACAACAAACACCTCAGACAACAAACACCTCAAACAACAAACACCCCAAACAACAAACACCTCAAAACAACAAACACCTCAAACAACAAACACCTCAAACAACAAACACCTCAAACAACAAACACCTCAAACAACAAATAACTCAAAACAACAAACACCTCAAACAACAAACACCTCAAACAACAAACACCTGAAACAACAAACACCTCAAACAACAAACACCTCAAACAACAAACATCTCAAACAAAAAACACCTCAAACAACAAACACCCCAAACATCAAACACCTCAAACAACAAACACCCCAAACAACAAACACCCCAAACAACAAACACGTCAAACAACAAACACCTCAAACAACAAACACCTGAAACAACAAATAACTCAAAACAACAAACACCTCAAACAGCAAACACCTCAAACAGCAAACACCTGAAACAACAAACACCCCAAACAACAAATACCTCAAACATCAAACACCTCAAACATCAAACACCTCAAACAACAAACACCCCAAACAACAAACACCCCAAACAACAAACTCCTCAAACAACAAACACCCCAAACAACAAACACCCCAAACAACAAACACCCCAAACAACAAACTCCTCAAACAACAAACACCTCAAACAACAAACACCTGAAACAACAAATAACTCAAAACAACAAACACCTCAAACAACAAACACCCCAAACAAGAATCACCTCAAACAGCAAACACCTCAAACAGCAAACACCTGAATCAACAAATAACTCAAAACAACAAACACCTCAAACAACAAACACCCCAAACAACAAACACCTGAAACAGCAAATAACTCAAACAACAAACGCCTCAAACAGCAAATAACTCAAACAACAAACACCTCAAACAACAAACTCCCCAAACAACAAACATCTCAAACAACAAACACCTGAAACAACAAACACCTGAAACAACAAACACCTGAAACAACAAACACCTCAAACAACAAACACCTGAAACAACAAACACCTCAAACAACAAACACCTGAAACAACAAACACCTCAAACAACAAACACCTCACACAACAAACACCCCAAACAATAAACACCTCAAACAACAAATAACTCAAACAACAAACACCTCAAACAACAAACACCTCAAACAACAAACACCTCAAACAACAAACACCCCAAACAAGAAACACCTTAAACAACAAACACCTCAAACAACAAACACCCCAAACAACAAACACCTGAAACAGCAAATAACTCAAACAACAAACGCCTCAAACAGCAAATAACTCAAACAACAAACACCTCAAACAACAAACTCCCCAAACAACAAACATCTCAAACAACAAACACCTGAAACAACAAACACCTGAAACAACAAACACCTGAAACAACAAACACCTCAAACAACAAACACCTGAAACAACAAACACCTCAAACAACAAACACCTGAAACAACAAACACCTCAAACAACAAACACCCCAAACAACAAATACCTCAAACATCAAACACCTCAAACATCAAACACCTCAAACAACAAACACCCCAAACAACAAACACCCCAAACAACAAACTCCTCAAACAACAAACACCCCAAACAACAAACACCCCAAACAACAAACTCCTCAAACAACAAACACCTCAAACAACAAACACCTGAAACAACAAATAACTCAAAACAACAAACACCTCAAACAACAAACACCCCAAACAACAAACACCTGAAACAGCAAATAACTCAAACAGCAAACGCCTCAAACAGCAAATAACTCAAACAACAAACACCTCAAACAACAAACTCCCCAAACAACAAACATCTCAAACAACAAACACCTGAAACAACAAACACCTGAAACAACAAACACCTGAAACAACAAACACCTCAAACAACAAACACCTGAAACAACAAACACCTCAAACAACAAACACCTGAAACAACAAACACCTCAAACAACAAACACCTCAAACAACAAATAACTCAAACAACAAACACCTCAAACAACAAACACCCCAAACAACAAACACCTTGAACAACAAACACCTCAAACAACAAACACCTCAAACAACAAACACCTCAAACAACAAACACCTCAAACAACAAATAACTCAAAACAACAAAAACCTCAAACAACAGACACCTCAAACAACAAACACCTCAAACAACAAACACCTCAAACAACAAACACCTCAAACAACAAATAACTCAAAACAACAAACACCTCAAACAACAAACACCTCAAACAACAAACACCTCAAACAACAAACACCTCAAACAACAAACACCTCAAACAACAAACACCCCAAACAACAAACACCTCAAACAACAAACACCTCAAACTACAATCTCCCCAAACAACAAACACCTTAAACAACAAATACCTCAAACAACAAACACCTCAAACAACAAACACCCCAAACAACAAACACCTGAAACAACAAATAACTCAAAACAACAAACACCTCAAACAACAAACACCTCAAACAACAAACACCTCAAACAACAAATAACTCAAAACAACAAACACCTCAAACAACAAACACCTCAAACAACAAACACCTCAAACAACAAACACCTCAAACAACAAACATCTCAAACAAAAAACACCTCAAACAACAAACACCTCAAACAACAAACACCTCAAACAAAAAACATCTCAAACAACAAACACCTCAAACAACAAACACCTCAAACAACAAACACCTGAAACAACAAATAACTCAAACAACAAACACCTCAAACAGCAAACACCTCAAACAACAAACACCTCAAACAACAAACACCCCAAACAAGAAACACCTCAAACAGCAAACACCAGAAACAACAAATAACTCAAAACAACTAACACCTCAAACATCAAACACCTCAAACAACAAACACCTCACACAACAAACACCCCAAACAATAAACACCTCAAACAACAAATAACTCAAACAACAAACACCTCAAACAACAAACACCTCAAACAACAAACACCTCAAACAACAAACACCCCAAACAACAAACACCCCAAACAACAAACACCTGAAACAGCAAATAACTCAAACAACAAACGCCTCAAACAGCAAATAACTCAAACAACAAATACCTCAAATAACAATCTCCCCAAACAACAAACATCTCAAACAACAAACACCTGAAACAACAAACACCTGAAACAACAAACACCTGAAACAATAAACACCTCAAACAACAAACACCTGAAACAACAAACACCTCAAACAACAAACACCTGAAACAACAAACACCTCAAACAACAAACACCTCAAACAACAAATAACTCAAACAACAAACACTTCAAACAACAAACACCTCAAACAACAAACACCTCAAACAACAAACACCCCAAACAACAAACACCTTGAACAACAAACACCTCAAACAACAAACACCACAAACAACAAACACCTGAAACAGCAAATAACTCAAACAACAAACACCCCAAACAACAAACACCTCAAACAACAAACACCTCAAACAACAAACTCCCCAAACAACAAACACCTCAAACAACAAACACCTCAAACAACAAACACCCCAAACAACAAACACCTCAAAACAACAAACACCTCAAACAACAAACACCTCAAACAACAAACACCTCAAACAACAAACACCTCAAACAACAAATAACTCAAAACAACAAACACCTCAAACAACAAACACCTCAAACAACAAACACCTGAAACAACAAACACCTCAAACAACAAACACCTCAAACAACAAACATCTCAAACAACAAACACCTCAAACAACAAACCCCTCAAACAACAAACACCCCAAACAACAAACACCTGAAACAACAAATAACTCAAAACAACAAACACCTCAAACAACAAACACCTCAAACAACAAACATCTCAAACAACAAATAACTCAAAACAACAAACACCTCAAACAACAAACACCTCAAACAACAAACTCCTCAAACAACAAACACCTCAAACAACAAACACCTCAAACAACAAACATCTCAAATAAAAAACACCTCAAACAACAAACACCTCAAACAACAAACACCTCAAACAAACACCTCAAACAACAAACACCTCAAACAACAAACACCTCAAACAACAAACACCCCAAACAACAAACACCTCAAACAACAAACACCTCAAACTACAATCTCCCCAAACAACAAACACCTTAAACAACAAACAGCTCAAACAACAAACACCTCAAACAACAAACACCCCAAACAACAAACACCTGAAACAACAAATAACTCAAAACAACAAACACCTCAAACAACAAACACCTCAAACAACAAACACCTCAAACAACAAATAACTCAAAACAACAAACACCTCAAACAACAAACACCTCAAACAACAAACACCTCAAACAACAAACACCTCAAACAACAAACATCTCAAACAAAAAACACCTCAAACAACAAACACCTCAAACAACAAACACCTCAAACAAAAAACATCTCAAACAACAAACACCTCAAACAACAAACACCTCAAACCACAAACACCTGAAACAACAAATAACTCAAACAACAAACACATCAAACAGCAAACACCGCAAACAACAAACACCTCAAACAACAAATAACTCAAAACAACAAACACCTCAAACAGCAAACACCTCAAACAACAAACACCTCAAACAACAAACACCTCAAACAACAAATAACTCAAAACAACAAACGCCTCAAACAACAAATAAATCAAAACAACAAACACCTGAAACAACAAACACCTCAAACAACAAACACATCAAACAACAAACACCTCAAACAACAAATAACTCAAAACAACAAAAACCTCAAACAACAGACACCTCAAACAACAAACACCTCAAACAACAAACACATCAAACAACAAACTCCCCAAACAACAAACACCTCAAACAAAAAACATCTCAAACAACAAACACCTCAAACAACAAACACCTCAAACCACAAACACCTGAAACAACAAATAACTCAAACAACAAACACATCAAACAGCAAACACCTCAAACAACAAACACCTCAAACAACAAATAACTCAAAACAACAAACACCTCAAACAGCAAACACCTCAAACAACAAACACCTCAAACAACAAACACCTCAAACAACAAATAACTCAAAACAACACACGCCTCAAACAACAAATAAATCAAAACAACAAACACCTGAAACAACAAACACCTCAAACAACAAACACATCAAACAACAAACACCTCAAACAACAAATAAATCAAAACAACAAACACCTGAAACAACAAACACCTCAAACAACAAACACATCAAACAACAAACACCTCAAACAACAAATAACTCAAAACAACAAAAACCTCAAACAACAGACACCTCAAACAACAAACACCTCAAACAACAAACACCTCAAACAACAAACTCCCCAAACAACAAACACCTCAAACAACAAACACCTCAAACAACAAACACCTCAAACAACAAACACCTCAAACAACAAACATCTCAAACAACAAACAGCTCAAACACCAAACACCCCAAACATCAAACACCTCAAACAACAAACACCCCAAACAACAAACACCCCAAACAACAAACACGTCAAACAACAAACACCTCAAACAACAAACACCTGAAACAACAAATAACTCAAAACAACAAACACCTCAAACAGCAAATACCTCAAACAACAAACACCTCAAACAACAAACACCTCAAACAAAAAACACCTCAAACATCAAACACCCCAAACAACAAACACATCAAACAACAAACACCTCAAACAACAAACACCCCAAACAACAAACACATCAAACAACAAACACCTCAAACAACAAACATCACAAACAACAAACACCTCAAACAACAAACACCCCAAACAACAAACACCTGAAACAACAAACACCCCAAACAACAAACACCTCAAACAGCAAACACCTCAAACAGCAAACACCTGAAACAACAAATAACTCAAAAAAGCAAACACCTCAAACAACAAACACCTCAAACAACAAACACCTCAAACAACAAACACCTCAAACAACAAACACCCCAAACAACAAATACCTCAAACATCAAACACCTCAAACATCAAACACCTCAAACAACAAACACCCCAAACAACAAACACCCCAAACAACAAACTCCTCAAACAACAAACACCCCAAACAACAAACACCCCAAACAACAAACTCCTCAAACAACAAACACCTCAAACAACAAACACCTGAAACAACAAATAACTCAAAACAACAAACACCTCAAACAACAAACACCCCAAACAACAAACACCTGAAACAGCAAATAACTCAAACAACAAACGCCTCAAACAGCAAATAACTCAAACAACAAACACCTCAAACAACAAACACCCCAAACAACAAACACCTTGAACAACAAACACCTCAAACAACAAACACCACAAACAACAAACACCTGAAACAGCAAATAACTCAAACAACAAACACCCCAAACAACAAACACCTCAAACAACAAACACCTCAAACAACAAACTCCCCAAACAACAAACACCTCAGACAACAAACACCTCAAACAACAAACACCCCAAACAACAAACACCTCAAAACAACAAACACCTCAAACAACAAACACCTCAAACAACAAACACCTCAAACAACAAATACCTCAAACAACAAATAACTCAAAACAACAAACACCTCAAACAACAAACACCTCAAACAACAAACACCTGAAACAACAAACACCTCAAACAACAAACACCTCAAACAACAAACATCTCAAACAAAAAACACCTCAAACAACAAACACCCCAAACATCAAACACCTCAAACAACAAACACCCCAAACAACAAACACCCCAAACAACAAACACGTCAAACAACAAACACCTCAAACAACAAACACCTGAAACAACAAATAACTCAAAACAACAAACACCTCAAACAGCAAACACCTCAAACAGCAAACACCTGAAACAACAAACACCCCTAACAACAAATACCTCAAACATCAAACACCTCAAACATCAAACACCTCAAACAACAAACACCCCAAACAACAAACACCCCAAACAACAAACTCCTCAAACAACAAACACCCCAAACAACAAACACCCCAAACAACAAACACCCCAAACAACAAACTCCTCAAACAACAAACACCTCAAACAACAAACACCTGAAACAACAAATAACTGAAAACAACAAACACCTCAAACAACAAACACCCCAAACAAGAATCACCTCAAACAGCAAACACCTCAAACAGCAAACACCTGAATCAACAAATAACTCAAAACAACAAACACCTCAAACAACAAACACCCCAAACAACAAACACCTGAAACAGCAAATAACTCAAACAACAAACGCCTCAAACAGCAAATAACTCAAACAACAAACACCTCAAACAACAAACTCCCCAAACAACAAACATCTCAAACAACAAACACCTGAAACAACAAACACCTGAAACAACAAACACCTGAAACAACAAACACCTCAAACAACAAACACCTGAAACAACAAACACCTCAAACAACAAACACCTGAAACAACAAACACCTCAAACAACAAACACCTCACACAACAAACACCCCAAACAATAAACACCTCAAACAACAAATAACTCAAACAACAAACACCTCAAACAACAAACACCTGAAACAACAAACACCTGAAACAACAAACACCTGAAACAACAAACACCTCAAACAACAAACACCTCACACAACAAACACCCCAAACAATAAACACCTCAAACAACAAATAACTCAAACAACAAACACCTCAAACAACAAACACCTGAAACAACAAACACCTGAAACAACAAACACCTCAAACAACAAACACCCCAAACAAGAAACACCTTAAACAACAAACACCTCAAACAACAAACACCCCAAACAACAAACACCTGAAACAGCAAATAACTCAAACAACAAACGCCTCAAACAGCAAATAACTCAAACAACAAACACCTCAAACAACAAACTCCCCAAACAACAAACATCTCAAACAACAAACACCTGAAACAACAAACACCTGAAACAACAAACACCTGAAACAACAAACACCTCAAACAACAAACACCTGAAACAACAAACACCTCAAACAACAAACACCTGAAACAACAAACACCTCAAACAACAAACACCCCAAACAACAAATACCTCAAACATCAAACACCTCAAACATCAAACACCTCAAACAACAAACACCCCAAACAACAAACACCCCAAACAACAAACTCCTCAAACAACAAACACCCCAAACAACAAACACCCCAAACAACAAACTCCTCAAACAACAAACACCTCAAACAACAAACACCTGAAACAACAAATAACTCAAAACAACAAACACCTCAAACAACAAACACCCCAAACAACAAACACCTGAAACAGCAAATAACTCAAACAGCAAACGCCTCAAACAGCAAATAACTCAAACAACAAACACCTCAAACAACAAACTCCCCAAACAACAAACATCTCAAACAACAAACACCTGAAACAACAAACACCTGAAACAACAAACACCTGAAACAACAAACACCTCAAACAACAAACACCTGAAACAACAAACACCTCAAACAACAAACACCTGAAACAACAAACACCTCAAACAACAAACACCTCAAACAACAAATAACTCAAACAACAAACACCTCAAACAACAAACACCCCAAACAACAAACACCTTGAACAACAAACACCTCAAACAACAAACACCACAAACAACAAACACCTGAAACAGCAAATAACTCAAACAACAAACACCCCAAACAACAAACACCTCAAACAACAAACACCCCAAACAACAAACACCTCAAACAACAAACACCTCAAACAACAAACTCCCCAAACAACAAACACCTCAGACAACAAACACCTCAAACAACAAACACCCCAAACAACAAATACCTCAAAACAACAAACACCTCAAACAACAAACACCTCAAACAACAAACACCTCAAACAACAAACACCTCAAACAACAAATAACTCAAAACAACAAACACCTCAAACAACAAACACCTCAAACAACAAACACCTGAAACAACAAACACCTCAAACAACAAACACCTCAAACAACAAACATCTCAAACAAAAAACACCTCAAACAACAAACACCCCAAACATCAAACACCTCAAACAACAAACACCCCAAACAACAAACACCCCAAACAACAAACACGTCAAACAACAAACACCTCAAACAACAAACACCTGAAACAACAAATAACTCAAAACAACAAACACCTCAAACAGCAAACACCTCAAACAGCAAACACCTGAAACAACAAACACCCCAAACAACAAATACCTCAAACATCAAACACCTCAAACATCAAACACCTCAAACAACAAACACCCCAAACAACAAACACCCCAAACAACAAACTCCTCAAACAACAAACACCCCAAACAACAAACACCCCAAACAACAAACACCCCAAACAACAAACTCCTCAAACAACAAACACCTCAAACAACAAACACCTGAAACAACAAATAACTCAAAACAACAAACACCTCAAACAACAAACACCCCAAACAAGAATCACCTCAAACAGCAAACACCTCAAACAGCAAACACCTGAAACAACAAATAACTCAAAACAACAAACACCTCAAACAACAAACACCCCAAACAACAAACACCTGAAACAGCAAATAACTCAAACAACAAACGCCTCAAACAGCAAATAACTCAAACAACAAACACCTCAAACAACAAACTCCCCAAACCACAAACATCTCAAACAACAAACACCTGAAACAACAAACACCTGAAACAACAAACACCTGAAACAACAAACACCTCAAACAACAAACACCTGAAACAACAAACACCTCAAACAACAAACACCTCACACAACAAACACCCCAAACAATAAACACCTCAAACAACAAATAACTCAAACAACAAACACCTCAAACAACAAACACCTCAAACAACAAACACCTCAAACAACAAACACCCCAAACAAGAAACACCTTAAACAACAAACACCTCAAACAACAAACACCCCAAACAACAAACACCTGAAACAGCAAATAACTCAAACAACAAACGCCTCAAACAGCAAATAACTCAAACAACAAACACCTCAAACAACAAACTCTCCAAACAACAAACATCTCAAACAACAAACACCTGAAACAACAAACACCTGAAACAACAAACACCTGAAACAACAACACCTGAAACAACAAACACCTGAAACAACAAACACCTCAAACAACAAACACCTGAAACAACAAACACCTCAAACAACAAACACCTCAAACAACAAATAACTCAAACAACAAACACCTCAAACAACAAACACCCCAAACAACAAACACCTTGAACAACAAACACCTCAAACAACAAACACCACAAACAACAAACACCTGAAACAGCAAATAACTCAAACAACAAACACCCCAAACAACAAACACCTCAAACAACAAACACCTCAAACAACAAACTCCCCAAACAACAAACACCTCAAACAACAAACACCTCAAACAACAAACAGCCCAAACAACAAACACCTCAAACAACAAACACCTCAAACAACAAACACCTGAAACAACAAACACCTCAAACAACAAACACCTCAAACAACAAACATCTCAAACAAAAAACACCTCAAACAACAAACACCTCAAACAACAAACACCTCAAACAAAAAACATCTCAAACAACTAACACCTCAAACAACAAACACCTCAAACCACAAACACCTGAAACAACAAATAACTCAAACAACAAACACCTCAAACAGCAAACACCTCAAACAACAAACACCTCAAACAACAAATAACTCAAAACAACAAAAACCTCAAACAACAGACACCTCAAACCACAAACACCTCAAACAACAAACACCTCAAACAACAAACACCCCAAACAACAAACACCTGAAACAACAAATAACTCAAAACAACAAACACCTCAAACAACAAACACCTCAAACAACAAACACCTCAAACAACAAATAACTCAAAACAACAAACACCTCAAACAACAAACACCTCAAACAACAAACACCTCAAACAACAAACACCTCAAACAACAAACACCTCAAACAACAAACATCTCAAACAAAAAACACCTCAAACAACAAACACCCCAAACAACAAACACCTCAAACAACAAACACCTCAAACTACAATCTCCCCAAACAACAAACACCTTAAACAACAAACACCCCAAACAACAAACACCTGAAACAACAAATAACTCAAAACAACAAACACCTCAAACAACAAACACCTCAAACAACAAACACCTCAAACAACATATAACTCAAAACAACAAACACCTCAAACAACAAACACCTCAAACAACAAACACCTCAAACAACAAACACCTTAAACAACAAACACCTCAAACAACAAACATCTCAAACAACAAACACCTCAAACAAAAAACATCTCAAACAACAAACACCTCAAACAACAAACACCTCAAACCACAAACACCTGAAACAACAAATAACTCAAACAACAAACACCTCAAACAGCAAACACCTCAAACAACAAACACCTCAAACAACAAATAACTCAAAACAACAAACACCTCAAACAGCAAACACCTCAAACAACAAACACCTCAAACAACAAATAACACAAAACAACAAACACCTCAAACATCAAACACCTCAAACAACAAACACCTCACACAACAAACACCCCAAACAATAAACACCTCAAACAACAAATAACTCAAACAACAAACACCTCAAACAACAAACACCTCAAACAACAAACACCTCAAACAACAAACACCCCAAACAAGAAACACCTTAAACAACAAACACCTCAAACAACAAACACCCCAAACAACAAACACCTGAAACAGCAAATAACTCAAACAAAAAACGCCTCAAACAGCAAATAACTCAAACAACAAACACCTCAAACAACAAACTCCCCAAACAACAAACATCTCAAACAACAAACACCTGAAACAACAAACACCTGAAACAACAAACACCTCAAACAACAAACACCTCAAACAACAAACACCTGAAACAACAAACACCTCAAACAACAAACACCTGAAACAACAAACACCTCAAACAACAAACACCTCAAACAACAAATAACTCAAACAACAAACACCTCAAACAACAAACACCCCAAACAACAAACACCTTGAACAACAAACACCTCAAACAACAAACACCACAAACAACAAACACCTGAAACAGCAAATAACTCAAACAACAAACACCCCAAACAACAAACACCTCAAACAACAAACACCTCAAACAACAAACTCCCCGAACAACAAACACCTCAAACAACAAACACCTCAAACAACAAACACCCCAAACAACAAACACCTCAAAACAACAAACACCTCAAACAACAAACACCTCAAACAACAAACACCTCAAACAACAAACACCTCAAACAACAAATAACTCAAAACAACAAACACCTCAAACAACAAACACCTCAAACAACAAACACCTGAAACAACAAACACCTCAAACAACAAACACCTCAAACAACAAACATCTCAAAGAAAAAACACCTCAAACAACAAACACCTCAAACAACAAACACCTCAAACAAAAAACATCTCAAACAACTAACACCTCAAACAAGAAACACCTCAAACCACAAACACCTGAAACAACAAATAACTCAAACAACAAACACCTCAAACAGCAAACACCTCAAACAACAAACACCTCAAACAACAAATAACTCAAAACAACAAAAACCTCAAACAACAGACACCTCAAACAACAAACACCTCAAACAACAAACACCCCAAACAACAAACACCTGAAACAACAAATAACTCAAAACAACAAACACCTCAAACAACAAACACCTCAAACAACAAACACCTCAAACAACAAATAACTCAAAACAACAAACACCTCAAACAACAAACACCTCAAACAACAAACACCTCAAACATCAAACACCTCAAACAACAAACACCTCACCCAACAAACACCCCAAACAATAAACACCTCAAACAACAAATAACTCAAACATCAAACACCTCAAACATCAAACACCTCAAACAACAAACACCCCAAACAACAAACACCCCAAACAACAAACTCCTCAAACAACAAACACCCCAAACAACAAACACCCCAAACAACAAACTCCTCAAACAACAAACACCTCAAACAACAAACACCTGAAACAACAAATAACTCAAAACAACAAACACCTCAAACAACAAACACCCCAAACAACAAACACCTGAAACAGCAAATAACTCAAACAACAAACGCCTCAAACAGCAAATAACTCAAACAACAAACACCTCAAACAACAAACTCCCCAAACAACAAACATCTCAAACAACAAACACCTGAAACAACAAACACCTGAAACAACAAACACCTGAAACAACAAACACCTCAAACAACAAACACCTGAAACAACAAACACCTCAAACAACAAACACCTGAAACAACAAACACCTCATACAACAAACACCTCAAACAACAAATAACTCAAACAACAAACACCCCAAACAACAAACACCTTGAACAACAAACACCTCAAACAACAAACACCACAAACAACAAACACCTGAAACAGCAAATAACTCAAACAACAAACACCCCAAACAACAAACACCTCAAACAACAAACACCTCAAACAACAAACTCCCCAAACAACAAACACCTCAAACAGCAAACACCTCAAACAACAAACACCTCAAACAACAAATAACTCAAAACAACAAAAACCTCAAACAACAGACACCTCAGACAACAAACACCTCAAACAACAAACACCCCAAACAACAAACACCTCAAAACAACAAACACCTCAAACAACAAACACCTCAAACAACAAACACCTCAAACAACAAACACCTCAAACAACAAATAACTCAAAACAACAAACACCTCAAACAACAAACACCTCAAACAACAAACACCTGAAACATCAAACACCTCAAACAACAAACACCTCAAACAACAAACATCTCAAACAAAAAACACCTCAAACAACAAACACCCCAAACATCAAACACCTCAAACAACAAACACCCCAAACAACAAACACCCCAAACAACAAACACGTCAAACAACAAACACCTCAAACAACAAACACCTGAAACAACAAATAACTCAAAACAACAAACACCTCAAACAGCAAACACCTCAAACAGCAAACACCTGAAACAACAAACACCCCAAACAACAAATACCTCAAACATCAAACACCTCAAACATCAAACACCTCAAACAACAAACACCCCAAACAACAAACACCCCAAACAACAAACTCCTCAAACAACAAACACCCCAAACAACAAACACCCCAAACAACAAACACCCCAAACAACAAACTCCTCAAACAACAAACACCTCAAACAACAAACACCTGAAACAACAAATAACTCAAAACAACAAACACCTCAAACAACAAACACCCCAAACAAGAATCACCTCAAACAGCAAACACCTCAAACAGCAAACACCTGAAACAACAAATAACTCAAAACAACAAACACCTCAAACAACAAACACCCCAAACAACAAACACCTGAAACAGCAAATAACTCAAACAACAAACGCCTCAAACAGCAAATAACTCAAACAACAAACACCTCAAACAACAAACTCCCCAAACAACAAACATCTCAAACAACAAACACCTGAAACAACAAACACCTGAAACAACAAACACCTGAAACAACAAACACCTCAAACAACAAACACCTGAAACAACAAACACCTGAAACAACAAACACCTGAAACAACAAACACCTCAAACAACAAACACCTCACACAACAAACACCCCAAACAATAAACACCTCAAACAACAAATAACTCAAACAACAAACACCTCAAACAACAAACAACTCAAACAACAAACACCTCAAACAACAAACATGCCAAACAAGAAACACCTTAAACAACAAACACCTCAAACAACAAACACCCCAAACAACAAACACCTGAAACAGCAAATAACTCAAACAACAAACGCCTCAAACAGCAAATAACTCAAACAACAAACACCTCAAACAACAAACTCCCCAAACAACAAACATCTCAAACAACAAACACCCCAAACAACAAACACCTCAAAACAACAAACACCTCAAACAACAAACACCTCAAACAACAAACACCTCAAACAACAAACACCTCAAACAACAAATAACTCAAAACAACAAACACCTCAAACAACAAACACCTGAAACAACAAATAACTCAAAACAACAAACACCTCAAACAGCAAACACCTCAAACAGCAAACACCTGAAACAACAAACACCCCAAACAACAAATACCTCAAACATCAAACACCTCAAACATCAAACACCTCAAACAACAAACACCCCAAACAACAAACACCCCAAACAACAAACTCCTCAAACAACAAACACCCCAAACAACAAACACCCCAAACAACAAACACCCCAAACAACAAACTCCTCAAACAACAAACACCTCAAACAACAAACACCTGAAACAACAAATAACTCAAAACAACAAACACCTCAAACAACAAACACCCCAAACAAGAATCACCTCAAACAGCAAACACCTCAAACAGCAAACACCTGAAACAACAAATAACTCAAAACAACAAACACCTCAAACAACAAACACCCCAAACAACAAACACCTGAAACAGCAAATAACTCAAACAACAAACGCCTCAAACAGCAAATAACTCAAACAACAAACACCTCAAACAACAAACTCCCCAAACAACAAACATCTCAAACAACAAACACCTGAAACAACAAACACTTGAAACAACAAACACCTGAAACAACAAACACCTCAAACAACAAACACCTGAAACAACAAACACCTCAAACAACAAACACCTGAAACAACAAACACCTCAAACAACAAACACCTCACACAACAAACACCCCAAACAATAAACACCTCAAACAACAAATAACTCAAACAACAAACACCTCAAACAACAAACACCTCAAACAACAAACACCTCAAACAACAAACATGCCAAACAAGAAACACCTGAAACAACAAACACCTCAAACAACAAACACCCCAAACAACAAACACCTGAAACAGCAAATAACTCAAACAACAAACGCCTCAAACAGCAAATAACTCAAACAACAAACACCTCAAACAACAAACTCCCCAAACAACAAACATCTCAAACAACAAACACCTGAAACAACAAATACCTGAAACAACAAACACCTGAAACAACAAACACCTCAAACAACAAACACCTGAAACAACAAACACCTCAAACAACAAACACCTGAAACAACAAACACCTCAAACAACAAACACCTCAAACAACAAATAACTCAAACAACAAACACCTCAAACAACAAACACCCCAAACAACAAACACCTTGAACAACAAACACCTCAAACAACAAACACCACAAACAACAAACACCTGAAACAGCAAATAACTCAAACAACAAACACCCCAAACAACAAACACCTCAAACAACAAACACCTCAAACAACAAACTCCCCAAACAACAAACACCTCAAACAACAAACACCTCAAACAACAAACAGCCCAAACAACAAACACCTCAAACAACAAACACCTCAAACAACAAACACCTGAAACAACAAACACCTCAAACAACAAACACCTCAAACAACAAACATCTCAAACAAAAAACACCTCAAACAACAAACACCTCAAACAACAAACACCTCAAACAAAAAACATCTCAAACAACTAACACCTCAAACAACAAACACCTCAAACCACAAACACCTGAAACAACAAATAACTCAAACAACAAACACCTCAAACAGCAAACACCTCAAACAACAAACACCTCAAACAACAAATAACTCAAAACAACAAAAACCTCAAACAACAGACACCTCAAACAACAAACACCTCAAACAACAAACACCTCAAACAACAAACACCTGAAACAACAAATAACTCAAAACAACAAACACCTCAAACAACAAACACCTCAAACAACAAACACCTCAAACAACAAATAACTCAAAACAACAAACACCTCAAACAACAAACACCTCAAACAACAAACACCTCAAACAACAAACACCTCAAACAACAAACACCTCAAACAACAAACATCTCAAACAAAAAACACCTCAAACAACAAACACCTCAAACAACAAACACCTCAAACAAACACCTCAAACAACAAACACCTCAAACAACAAACACCTCAAACAACAAACACCCCAAACAACAAACACCTCAAACAACAAACACCTCAAACTACAATCTCCCCAAACAACAAACACCTTAAACAACAAACACCTCAAACAACAAACACCTCAAACAACAAACACCCCAAACAACAAACACCTGAAACAACAAATAACTCAAAACAACAAACACCTCAAACAACAAACACCTCAAACAACAAACACCTCAAACAACAAATAACTCAAAACAACAAACACCTCAAACAACAAACACCTCAAACAACAAACACCTCAAACAACAAACACCTTAAACAACAAACACCTCAAACAACAAACATCTCAAACAACAAACACCTCAAACAAAAAACATCTCAAACAACAAACACCTCAAACAACAAACACCTCAAACCACAAACACCTGAAACAACAAATAACTCAAACAACAAACACCTCAAACAGCAAACACCTCAAACAACAAACACCTCAAACAACTAACACCTCAAACAACAAACACCTCAAACAACAAATAACTCAAAACAACAAACACCTCAAACAGCAAACACCTCAAACAACAAACACCTCAAACAACAAATAACACAAAACAACAAACACCTCAAACATCAAACACCTCAAACAACAAACACCTCACACAACAAACACCCCAAACAATAAACACCTCAAACAACAAATAACTCAAACAACAAACACCTCAAACAACAAACACCTCAAACAACAAACACCTCAAACAACAAACACCCCAAACAAGAAACACCTTAAACAACAAACACCTCAAACAACAAACACCCCAAACAACAAACACCTGAAACAGCAAATAACTCAAACAAAAAACGCCTCAAACAGCAAATAACTCAAACAACAAACACCTCAAACAACAAACTCCCCAAACAACAAACATCTCAAACAACAAACACCTGAAACAACAAACACCTGAAACAACAAACACCTCAAACAACAAACACCTCAAACAACAAACACCTGAAACAACAAACACCTCAAACAACAAACACCTGAAACAACAAACACCTCAAACAACAAACACCTCAAACAACAAATAACTCAAACAACAAACACCTCAAACAACAAACACCCCAAACAACAAACACCTTGAACAACAAACACCTCAAACAACAAACACCACAAACAACAAACACCTGAAACAGCAAATAACTCAAACAACAAACACCCCAAACAACAAACACCTCAAACAACAAACACCTCAAACAACAAACTCCCCAAACAACAAACACCTCAAACAACAAACACCTCAAACAACAAACACCCCAAACAACAAACACCTCAAAACAACAAACACCTCAAACAACAAACACCTCAAACAACAAACACCTCAAACAACAAACACCTCAAACAACAAATAACTCAAAACAACAAACATCTCAAACAAAAAACACCTCAAACAACAAACACCTCAAACAACAAACACCTCAAACAAACACCTCAAACAACAAACACCTCAAACAACAAACACCTCAAACAACAAACACCCCAAACAACAAACACCTCAAACAACAAACACCTCAAACTACAATCTCCCCAAACAACAAACACCTTAAACAACAAACACCTCAAACAACAAACACCTCAAACAACAAACACCCCAAACAACAAACACCTGAAACAACAAATAACTCAAAACAACAAACACCTCAAACAACAAACACCTCAAACAACAAACACCTCAAACAACAAATAACTCAAAACAACAAACACCTCAAACAACAAACACCTCAAACAACAAACACCTCAAACAACAAACACCTTAAACAACAAACACCTCAAACAACAAACATCTCAAACAACAAACACCTCAAACAACAAACACCTCAAACCACAAACACCAGAAACAACAAATAACTCAAACAACAAACACCTCAAACAGCAAACACCTCAAACAACAAACACCTCAAACAACAAATAACTCAAAACAACAAACACCTCAAACAGCAAACACCTCAAACAACAAACACCTCAAACAACAAATAACACAAAACAACAAACACCTCAAACATCAAACACCTCAAACAACAAACACCTCACACAACAAACACCCCAAACAATAAACACCTCAAACAACAAATAACTCAAACAACAAACACCTCAAACAACAAACACCTCAAACAACAAACACCTCAAACAACAAACACCCCAAACAAGAAACACCTTAAACAACAAACACCTCAAACAACAAACACCCCAAACAACAAACACCTGAAACAGCAAATAACTCAAACAAAAAACGCCTCAAACAGCAAATAACTCAAACAACAAACACCTCAAACAACAAACTCCCCAAACAACAAACATCTCAAACAACAAACACCTGAAACAACAAACACCTGAAACAACAAACACCTCAAACAACAAACACCTCAAACAACAAACACCTGAAACAACAAACACCTCAAACAACAAACACCTGAAACAACAAACACCTCAAACAACAAACACCTCAAACAACAAATAACTCAAACAACAAACACCTCAAACAACAAACACCCCAAACAACAAACACCTTGAACAACAAACACCTCAAACAACAAACACCACAAACAACAAACACCTGAAACAGCAAATAACTCAAACAACAAACACCCCAAACAACAAACACCTCAAACAACAAACACCTCAAACAACAAACTCCCCAAACAACAAACACCTCAAATAACAAACACCTCAAACAACAAACACCCCAAACAACAAACACCTCAAAACAACAAACACCTCAAACAACAAACACCTCAAACAACAAACACCTCAAACAACAAACACCTCAAACAACAAATAACTCAAAACAACAAACATCTCAAACAAAAAACACCTCAAACAACAAACACCTCAAACAACAAACACCTCAAACAACAAACACCTCAAACAACAAACACCTCAAACAACAAACACCCCAAACAACAAACACCTCAAACAACAAACACCTCAAACTACAATCTCCCCAAACAACAAACACCTTAAACAACAAACACCTCAAACAACAAACACCTCAAACAACAAACACCCCAAACAACAAACACCTGAAACAACAAATAACTCAAAACAACAAACACCTCAAACAACAAACACCTCAAACAACAAACACCTCAAACAACAAATAACTCAAAACAACAAACACCTCAAACAACAAACACCTCAAACAACAAACACCTCAAACAACAAACACCTTAAACAACAAACACCTCAAACAACAAACATCTCAAACAACAAACACCTCAAACAAAAAACATCTCAAACAACAAACACCTCAAACAACAAACACCTCAAACCACAAACACCTGAAACAACAAATAACTCAAACAACAAACACCTCAAACAGCAAACACCTCAAACAACAAACACCTCAAACAACAAATAACTCAAAACAACAAACACCTCAAACAGCAAACACCTCAAACAACAAACACCTCAAACAACAAATAACACAAAACAACAAACACCTCAAACATCAAACACCTCAAACAACAAACACCTCACACAACAAACACCCCAAACAAGAAACACCTTAAACAACAAACACCTCAAACAACAAACACCCCAAACAACAAACACCTGAAACAGCAAATAACTCAAACAAAAAACGCCTCAAACAGCAAATAACTCAAACAACAAACACCTCAAACAACAAACTCCCCAAACAACAAACATCTCAAACAACAAACACCTGAAACAACAAACACCTGAAACAACAAACACCTCAAACAACAAACACCTCAAACAACAAACACCTGAAACAACAAACACCTCAAACAACAAACACCTGAAACAACAAACACCTCAAACAACAAACACCTCAAACAACAAATAACTCAAACAACAAACACCTCAAACAACAAACACCCGAAACAACAAACACCTTGAACAACAAACACCTCAAACAACAAACACCACAAACAACAAACACCTGAAACAGCAAATAACTCAAACAACAAACACCCCAAACAACAAACACCTCAAACAACAAACACCTCAAACCACAAACTCCCCAAACAACAAACACCTCAAACAACAAACACCTCAAACAACAAACACCCCAAACAACAAACACCTCAAAACAACAAATACCTCAAACAACAAACACCTCAAACAACAAACACCTCAAGCAACAAACACCTCAAACAACAAATAACTCAAAACAACAAACACCTCAAACAACAAACACCTCAAACAACAAACACCTGAAACAACAAACACCTCAAACAACAAACACCTCAAACAACAAACATCTCAAACAAAAAACACCTCAAACAACAAACACCTCAAACAACAAACACCTCAAACAAAAAACATCTCAAACAACTAACACCTCAAACAAGAAACACCTCAAACCACAAACACCTGAAACAACAAATAACTCAAACAACAAACACCTCAAACAGCAAACACCTCAAACAACAAACACCTCAAACAACAAATAACTCAAAACAACAAAAACCTCAAACAACAGACACCTCAAACAACAAACACCTCAAACAACAAACACCTCAAACAACAAACACCCCAAACAACAAACACCTGAAACAACAAATAACTCAAAATAACAAACACCTCAAACAACAAACACCTCAAACAACAAACACCTCAAACAACAAATAACTCAAAACAACAAAAACCTCAAACAACAAACACCTCAAACAACAAACACCTCAAACATCAAACACCTCAAACAACAAACACCTCACACAACAAACACCCCAAACAATAAACACCTCAAACAACAAATAACTCAAACAACAAACACCTCAAACAACAAACACCTCAAACAACAAACACCTCAAACAACAAACACCCCAAACAAGAAACACCTTAAACAACAAACACCTCAAACAACAAACACCTCAAACAGCAAACACCTCAAACAACAAACACCTCAAACAACAAATAACTCAAAACAACAAAAACCTCAAACAACAGACACCTCAAACAACAAACACCTCAAACAACAAACACCTCAAACAACAAACACCACAAACAACAAACACCTGAAACAACAAATAACTCAAAACAACAAACACCTCAAACAACAAACACCTCAAACAACAAACACCTCAAACATCAAACACCTCAAACAACAAACACCTCACACAACAAACACCCCAAACAATAAACACCTCAAACAACAAATAACTCAAACAACAAACACCTCAAACAACAAACACCTCAAACAACAAACACCTCAAACAACAAACACCCCAAACAAGAAACACCTTAAACAACAAACACCTCAAACAACAAACACCCCAAACAACAAACACCTGAAACAGCAAATAACTCAAACAAAAAACGCCTCAAACAGCAAATAACTCAAACAACAAACACCTCAAACAACAAACTCCCCAAACAACAAACATCTCAAACAACAAACACCTGAAACAACAAACACCTGAAACAACAAACACCTGAAACAACAAACACCTCAAACAACAAACACCTGAAACAACAAACACCTCAAACAACAAACACCTCAAACAACAAATAACTCAAACAACAAACACCTCAAACAACAAACACCCCAAACAACAAACACCTTGAACAACAAACACCTCAAACAACAAACACCACAAACAACAAACACCTGAAACAGCAAATAACTCAAACAACAAACACCCCAAACAACAAACACCTCAAACAACAAACACCTCAAACAACAAACTCCCCAAACAACAAACACCTCAAACAACAAACACCTCAAACAACAAACACCCCAAACAACAAACACCTCAAAACAACAAACACCTCAAACAACAAACACCTCAAACAACAAACACCTCAAACAACAAACACCTCAAACAACAAATAACTCAAAACAACAAACACCTCAAACAACAAACACCTCAAACAACAAACACCTGAAACAACAAACACCTCAAACAACAAACACCTCAAACAACAAACATCTCAAACAAAAAACACCTCAAACAACAAACACCTCAAACAACAAACACCTCAAACAAAAAACATCTCAAACAACTAACACCTCAAACAAGAAACACCTCAAACCACAAACACCTGAAACAACAAATAACTCAAACAACAAACACCTCAAACAGCAAACACCTCAAACAACAAACACCTCAAACAACAAATAACTCAAAACAACAAAAACCTCAAACAACAGACACCTCAAACAACAAACACCTCAAACAACAAACACCTCAAACAACAAACACCCCAAACAGCAAACACCTGAAACAACAAATAACTCAAAACAACAAACACCTCAAACAACAAACACCTCAAACAACAAACACCTCAAACAACAAACACCCCAAACAAGAAACACCTTAAACAACAAACACCTCAAACAACAAACACCCCAAACAACAAACACCTGAAACAGCAAATAACTCAAACAAAAAACGCCTCAAACAGCAAATAACTCAAACAACAAACACCTCAAACAACAAACTCCCCAAACAACAAACATCTCAAACAACAAACACCTGAAACAACAAACACCTGAAACAACAAACACCTCAAACAACAAACACCTCAAACAACAAACACCTGAAACAACAAACACCTCAAACAACAAACACCTGAAACAACAAACACCTCAAACAACAAACACCTCAAACAACAAATAACTCAAACAACAAACACCTCAAACAACAAACACCCCAAACAACAAACACCTTGAACAACAAACACCTCAAACAACAAACACCACAAACAACAAACACCTGAAACAGCAAATAACTCAAACAACAAACACCCCAAACAACAAACACCTCAAACAACAAACACCTCAAACAACAAACTCCCCAAACAACAAACACCTCAAACAACAAACACCTCAAACAACAAACACCCCAAACAACAAACACCTCAAAACAACAAACACCTCAAACAACAAACACCTCAAACAACAAACACCTCAAACAACAAACACCTCAAACAACAAATAACTCAAAACAACAAACATCTCAAACAAAAAACACCTCAAACAACAAACACCTCAAACAACAAACACCTCAAACAAACACCTCAAACAACAAACACCTCAAACAACAAACACCTCAAACAACAAACACCCCAAACAACAAACACCTCAAACAACAAACACCTCAAACTACAATCTCCCCAAACAACAAACACCTTAAACAACAAACACCTCAAACAACAAACACCTCAAACAACAAACACCCCAAACAACAAACACCTGAAACAACAAATAACTCAAAACAACAAACACCTCAAACAACAAACACCTCAAACAACAAACACCTCAAACAACAAATAACTCAAAACAACAAACACCTCAAACAACAAACACCTCAAACAACAAACACCTCAAACAACAAACACCTTAAACAACAAACACCTCAAACAACAAACATCTCAAACAACAAACACCTCAAACAACAAACACCTCAAACCACAAACACCAGAAACAACAAATAACTCAAACAACAAACACCTCAAACAGCAAACACCTCAAACAACAAACACCTCAAACAACAAATAACTCAAAACAACAAACACCTCAAACAGCAAACACCTCAAACAACAAACACCTCAAACAACAAATAACACAAAACAACAAACACCTCAAACATCAAACACCTCAAACAACAAACACCTCACACAACAAACACCCCAAACAATAAACACCTCAAACAACAAATAACTCAAACAACAAACACCTCAAACAACAAACACCTCAAACAACAAACACCTCAAACAACAAACACCCCAAACAAGAAACACCTTAAACAACAAACACCTCAAACAACAAACACCCCAAACAACAAACACCTGAAACAGCAAATAACTCAAACAAAAAACGCCTCAAACAGCAAATAACTCAAACAACAAACACCTCAAACAACAAACTCCCCAAACAACAAACATCTCAAACAACAAACACCTGAAACAACAAACACCTGAAACAACAAACACCTCAAACAACAAACACCTCAAACAACAAACACCTGAAACAACAAACACCTCAAACAACAAACACCTGAAACAACAAACACCTCAAACAACAAACACCTCAAACAACAAATAACTCAAACAACAAACACCTCAAACAACAAACACCCCAAACAACAAACACCTTGAACAACAAACACCTCAAACAACAAACACCACAAACAACAAACACCTGAAACAGCAAATAACTCAAACAACAAACACCCCAAACAACAAACACCTCAAACAACAAACACCTCAAACAACAAACTCCCCAAACAACAAACACCTCAAATAACAAACACCTCAAACAACAAACACCCCAAACAACAAACACCTCAAAACAACAAACACCTCAAACAACAAACACCTCAAACAACAAACACCTCAAACAACAAACACCTCAAACAACAAATAACTCAAAACAACAAACATCTCAAACAAAAAACACCTCAAACAACAAACACCTCAAACAACAAACACCTCAAACAACAAACACCTCAAACAACAAACACCTCAAACAACAAACACCCCAAACAACAAACACCTCAAACAACAAACACCTCAAACTACAATCTCCCCAAACAACAAACACCTTAAACAACAAACACCTCAAACAACAAACACCTCAAACAACAAACACCCCAAACAACAAACACCTGAAACAACAAATAACTCAAAACAACAAACACCTCAAACAACAAACACCTCAAACAACAAACACCTCAAACAACAAATAACTCAAAACAACAAACACCTCAAACAACAAACACCTCAAACAACAAACACCTCAAACAACAAACACCTTAAACAACAAACACCTCAAACAACAAACATCTCAAACAACAAACACCTCAAACAAAAAACATCTCAAACAACAAACACCTCAAACAACAAACACCTCAAACCACAAACACCTGAAACAACAAATAACTCAAACAACAAACACCTCAAACAGCAAACACCTCAAACAACAAACACCTCAAACAACAAATAACTCAAAACAACAAACACCTCAAACAGCAAACACCTCAAACAACAAACACCTCAAACAACAAATAACACAAAACAACAAACACCTCAAACATCAAACACCTCAAACAACAAACACCTCACACAACAAACACCCCAAACAAGAAACACCTTAAACAACAAACACCTCAAACAACAAACACCCCAAACAACAAACACCTGAAACAGCAAATAACTCAAACAAAAAACGCCTCAAACAGCAAATAACTCAAACAACAAACACCTCAAACAACAAACTCCCCAAACAACAAACATCTCAAACAACAAACACCTGAAACAACAAACACCTGAAACAACAAACACCTCAAACAACAAACACCTCAAACAACAAACACCTGAAACAACAAACACCTCAAACAACAAACACCTGAAACAACAAACACCTCAAACAACAAACACCTCAAACAACAAATAACTCAAACAACAAACACCTCAAACAACAAACACCCGAAACAACAAACACCTTGAACAACAAACACCTCAAACAACAAACACCACAAACAACAAACACCTGAAACAGCAAATAACTCAAACAACAAACACCCCAAACAACAAACACCTCAAACAACAAACACCTCAAACCACAAACTCCCCAAACAACAAACACCTCAAACAACAAACACCTCAAACAACAAACACCCCAAACAACAAACACCTCAAAACAACAAATACCTCAAACAACAAACACCTCAAACAACAAACACCTCAAGCAACAAACACCTCAAACAACAAATAACTCAAAACAACAAACACCTCAAACAACAAACACCTCAAACAACAAACACCTGAAACAACAAACACCTCAAACAACAAACACCTCAAACAACAAACATCTCAAACAAAAAACACCTCAAACAACAAACACCTCAAACAACAAACACCTCAAACAAAAAACATCTCAAACAACTAACACCTCAAACAAGAAACACCTCAAACCACAAACACCTGAAACAACAAATAACTCAAACAACAAACACCTCAAACAGCAAACACCTCAAACAACAAACACCTCAAACAACAAATAACTCAAAACAACAAAAACCTCAAACAACAGACACCTCAAACAACAAACACCTCAAACAACAAACACCTCAAACAACAAACACCCCAAACAACAAACACCTGAAACAACAAATAACTCAAAATAACAAACACCTCAAACAACAAACACCTCAAACAACAAACACCTCAAACAACAAATAACTCAAAACAACAAAAACCTCAAACAACAAACACCTCAAACAACAAACACCTCAAACATCAAACACCTCAAACAACAAACACCTCACACAACAAACACCCCAAACAATAAACACCTCAAACAACAAATAACTCAAACAACAAACACCTCAAACAACAAACACCTCAAACAACAAACACCTCAAACAACAAACACCCCAAACAAGAAACACCTTAAACAACAAACACCTCAAACAACAAACACCTCAAACAGCAAACACCTCAAACAACAAACACCTCAAACAACAAATAACTCAAAACAACAAAAACCTCAAACAACAGACACCTCAAACAACAAACACCTCAAACAACAAACACCTCAAACAACAAACACCACAAACAACAAACACCTGAAACAACAAATAACTCAAAACAACAAACACCTCAAACAACAAACACCTCAAACAACAAACACCTCAAACATCAAACACCTCAAACAACAAACACCTCACACAACAAACACCCCAAACAATAAACACCTCAAACAACAAATAACTCAAACAACAAACACCTCAAACAACAAACACCTCAAACAACAAACACCTCAAACAACAAACACCCCAAACAAGAAACACCTTAAACAACAAACACCTCAAACAACAAACACCCCAAACAACAAACACCTGAAACAGCAAATAACTCAAACAAAAAACGCCTCAAACAGCAAATAACTCAAACAACAAACACCTCAAACAACAAACTCCCCAAACAACAAACATCTCAAACAACAAACACCTGAAACAACAAACACCTGAAACAACAAACACCTGAAACAACAAACACCTCAAACAACAAACACCTGAAACAACAAACACCTCAAACAACAAACACCTCAAACAACAAATAACTCAAACAACAAACACCTCAAACAACAAACACCCCAAACAACAAACACCTTGAACAACAAACACCTCAAACAACAAACACCACAAACAACAAACACCTGAAACAGCAAATAACTCAAACAACAAACACCCCAAACAACAAACACCTCAAACAACAAACACCTCAAACAACAAACTCCCCAAACAACAAACACCTCAAACAACAAACACCTCAAACAACAAACACCCCAAACAACAAACACCTCAAAACAACAAACACCTCAAACAACAAACACCTCAAACAACAAACACCTCAAACAACAAACACCTCAAACAACAAATAACTCAAAACAACAAACACCTCAAACAACAAACACCTCAAACAACAAACACCTGAAACAACAAACACCTCAAACAACAAACACCTCAAACAACAAACATCTCAAACAAAAAACACCTCAAACAACAAACACCTCAAACAACAAACACCTCAAACAAAAAACATCTCAAACAACTAACACCTCAAACAAGAAACACCTCAAACCACAAACACCTGAAACAACAAATAACTCAAACAACAAACACCTCAAACAGCAAACACCTCAAACAACAAACACCTCAAACAACAAATAACTCAAAACAACAAAAACCTCAAACAACAGACACCTCAAACAACAAACACCTCAAACAACAAACACCTCAAACAACAAACACCCCAAACAGCAAACACCTGAAACAACAAATAACTCAAAACAACAAACACCTCAAACAACAAACACCTCAAACAACAAACACCTCAAACAACAAATAACTCAAAACAACAAACACCTCAAACAACAAACACCTCAAACAACAAACACCTCAAACAACAAACACCTCAAACAACAAACACCTCAAACAACAAACATCTCAAACATAAAACACCTCAAACAACAAACACCTCAAACAACAAACACCTCAAACAAACACCTCAAACAACAAACACCTCAAACAACAAACACCTCAAACAACAAACACCCCAAACAACAAACACCTCAAACAACAAACACCTCAAACTACAATCTCCCCAAACAACAAACACCTTAAACAACAAACACCTCAAACAACAAACACCTCAAACAACAAACACCCCAAACAACAAACACCTGAAACAACAAATAACTCAAAACAACAAACACCTCAAACAACAAACACCTCAAACAACAAACACCTCAAACAACAAATAACTCAAAACAACAAACACCTCAAACAACAAACACCTCAAACAACAAACACCTCAAACAACAAACACCTCAAACAACAAACACCTCAAACAACAAACATCTCAAACAAAAAACACCTCAAACAACAAACACCTCAAACAACACCTCAAACAAAAAACATCTCAAACAACAAACACCTCAAACAACAAACACCTCAAACCACAAACACCTGAAACAACAAATAACTCAAACAACAAACACCTCAAACAGCAAACACCTCAAACAACAAACACCTCAATCAACAAATAACTCAAAACAACAAACACCTCAAACAGCAAACACCTCAAACAACAAACACCTCAAACAACAAATAACTCAAAACAACAAACGCCTCAAACAACAAATAAATCAAAACAACAAACACCTGAAACAACAAACACCTCAAACAACAAACACATCAAACAACAAACACCTCAAACAACAAATAACTCAAAACAACAAAAACCTCAAACAACAGACACCTCAAACAACAAACACCTCAAACAACAAACACCTCAAACAACAAACTCCCCAAACAACAAACACCTCAAACAACAAACACCTCAAACAACAAACACCTCAAACAACAAACACCTCAAACAACAAACACCTCAAACAACAAACACCTCAAACAACAAACACCTCAAACAACAAACATCTCAAACAACAAACATCTCAAACACCAAACACCCCAAACATCAAACACCTCAAACAACAAACACCCCAAACAACAAACACCCCAAACAACAAACACGTCAAACAACAAACACCCCAAACATCAAACACCTCAAACAACAAACACCCCAAACAACAAACACGTCAAACAACAAACACCTCAAACAACAAACACCTGAAACAACAAATAACTCAAAACAACAAACACCTCAAACAGCAAATACCTCAAACAACAAACACCTCAAACAACAAACACCTCAAACAAAAAACACCTCAAACATCAAACACCCCAAACAACAAACACATCAAACAACAAACACCTCAAACAACAAACACCCCAAACAACAAACACATCAAACAACAAACACCTCAAACAACAAACATCACAAACAACAAACACCTCAAACAACAAACACCCCAAACAACAAACACCTGAAACAACAAACACCCCAAACAACAAATACCTCAAACGTCAAACACCTCAAACATCAAACACCTCAAACAACAAACACCCCAAACAACAAACACCCCAAACAACAAACTCCTCAAACAACAAATACCCCAAACAACAAACACCCCAAACAACAAACTCCTCAAACAGCAAAAACCCCAAACAACAAACACCTCAAACAACAAACACCTCAAACAACAAACACCTGAAACAACAAATAACTCAAAACAACAAACACCTCAAACAACAAACACCCCAAACAAGAAACACCTCAAACAGCAAACACCTCAAACAGCAAACACCTGAAACAACAAATAACTCAAAACAACAAACACCTCAAACATCAAACACCTCAAACAACAAACACCTCACACAACAAACACCCCAAACAATAAACACCTCAAACAACAAATAACTCAAACAACAAACACCTCAAACAACAAACACCTCAAACAACAAACACCCCAAACAACAAACACCTGAAACAGCAAATAACTCAAACAACAAACGCCTCAAACAGCAAATAACTCAAACAACAAACACCTCAAACAACAAACTCCCCAAACAACAAACATCTCAAACAACAAACACCTGAAACAACAAACACCTGAAACAACAAACACCTGAAACAACAAACACCTCAAACAACAAACAACTGAAACAACAAACAACTCAAACAACAAACACCTGAAACAACAAATAACTCAAACAACAAACACTTCAAACAACAAACACATCAAACAACAAACACCTCAAACAACAAACACCCCAAACAACAAACACCTTGAACAACAAACACCTCAAACAACAAACACCTGAAACAGCAAATAACTCAAACAACAAACACCCCAAACAACAAACACCTCAAACAACAAACACCTCAAACAACAAACTCCCCAAACAACAAACACCTCAAACAACAAACACCTCAAACAACAAACACCCCAAACAACAAACACCTCAAAACAACAAACACCTCAAACAACAAACACCTCAAACAACAAACACCTCAAACAACAAACACCTCAAACAACAAATAACTCAAAACAACAAACACCTCAAACAACAAACACCTCAAACAACAAACACCTGAAACAACAAACACCTCAAACAACAAACACCTCAAACAACAAACATCTCAAACAAAAAACACCTCAAACAACAAACACCTCAAACAACAAACACCTCAAACAAAAAACATCTCAAACAACAAACACCTCAAACAACAAACACCTCAAACCACAAACACCTGAAACAACAAATAACTCAAACAGCAAACACCTCAAACAGCAAACACCTCAAACAACAAACACCTCAAACAACAAATAACTCAAAACAACAAACACCTCAAACAGCAAACACCTCAAACAACAAACACCTCAAACAACAAACACCTCAAACAACAAATAACTCAAAACAACAAACACCTGAAACAACAAACACCTGAAACAACAAACACCTCAAACAACAAACACCTCAAACAACAAACACCTCAAACAACAAACACCTCAAACAACAAACACCTCAAACAACAAACACCTCAAACAACAAACACCTCAAACAACAAACACCTCAAACATCAAACACCTCAAACAACAAACACCCCAAACAACAAACACCCCAAACAACAAACACATCAAACAACAAACACCTCAAACAACAAACACCTGAAACAACAAATAACTCAAAACAACAAACACCTCAAACAGCAAATACCTCAAACAACAAACACCTCAAACAACAAACACCTCAAACAACAAACACCTGAAACAACAAATATCTCAAACAACAAACACCTCAAACAACAAACACCTCAAACAACAAACACCTCAAACAACAAACACCTGAAACAACAAATAACTCAAACAACAAACACCTCAAACAGCAAACACCTCAAACAACAAACACCTCAAACAACAAATAACTCAAAACAACAAAAACCTCAAACAACAGACACCTCAAACAACAAACACCTCAAACAACAAACACCTCAAACAACAAACACCCCAAACAACAAACACCTGAAACAACAAATAACTCAAAACAACAAACACCTCAAACAACAAACACCTCAAACAACGAACACCTCAAACAACAAATAACTCAAAACAACAAACACCTCAAACAACAAACACCTCAAACAACAAACACCTCAAACAACAAACACCTCAAACAACAAACACCTCAAACAACAAACATCTCAAACAAAAAACACCTCAAACAACAAACACCTCAAACAACAAACACCTCAAACAAACACCTCAAGCAACAAACACCTCAAACAACAAACATCTCAAACAACAAACACCCCAAACAACAAACACCTCAAACAACAAACACCCCAAACAACAAACACCTGAAACAACAAATAACTCAAAACAACAAACACCTCAAACAACAAACACCTCAAACAACAAACACCTCAAACAACAAATAACTCAAAACAACAAACACCTCAAACAACAAACACCTCAAACAACAAACATCTCAAACAAAAAACACCTCAAACAACAAACACCTCAAACAACAAACACCTCAAACAAAAAACATCTCAAACAACAAACACCTCAAACAACAAACACCTCAAACCACAAACACCTGAAACAACAAATAACTCAAACAACAAACACCTCAAACAGCAAACACCTCAAACAACAAACACCTCAAACAACAAATAACTCAAAACAACAAACACCTCAAACAGCAAACACCTCAAACAACAAACAACTCAAACAACAAACACCTCAAACAACAAATAACTCAAAACAACAAACGCCTCAAACAACAAATAAATCAAAACAACATACACCTGAAACAACAAACACCTCAAACAACAAACACATCAAACAACAAACACCTCAAACAACAAATAACTCAAAACAACAAAAACCTCAAACAACAGACACTTCAAACAACAAACACCTCAAACAACAAACACCTCAAACAACAAACTCCCCAAACAACAAACACCTCAAACAACAAACACCTCAAACAACAAACACCTCAAACAACAAACACCTGAAACAACAAACACCTCAAACAACAAACACCTCAAACAACAAACACCTCAAACAACAAACATCTCAAACAACAAACATCTCAAACACCAAACACCCCAAACATCAAACACCTCAAACAACAAACACCCCAAACAACAAACACCCCAAACAACAAACACGTCAAACAACAAACACCTCAAACAACAAACACCTGAAACAACAAATAACTCAAAACAACAAACACCTCAAACAGCAAATACCTCAAACAACAAACACCTCAAACAACAAACACCTCAAACAAAAAACACCTCAAACATCAAACACCCCAAACAACAAACACATCAAACAACAAACACCTCAAACAACAAACACCCCAAACAACAAACACATCAAACAACAAACACCTCAAACAACAAACATCACAAACAACAAACACCTCAAACAACAAACACCCCAAACAACAAACACCTGAAACAACAAACACCCCAAACAACAAACACCTCAAACAGCAAACACCTCAAACAGCAAACACCTGAAACAACAAATAACTCAAATAAGCAAACACCTCAAACAACAAACACCTCAAACAACAAACACCTCAAACAACAAACACCTCAAACAACAAACACCCCAAACAACAAATACCTCAAACATCAAACACCTCAAACATCAAACACCTCAAACAACAAACACCCCAAACAACAAACACCCCAAACAACAAACTCCTCAAACAACAAACACCCCAAACAACAAACACCCCAAACAACAAACTCCTCAAACAGCAAAAACCCCAAACAACAAACACCTCAAACAACAAACACCTCAAACAACAAACACCTGAAACAACAAATAACTCAAAACAACAAACACCTCAAACAACAAACACCCCAAACAAGAAACACCTCAAACAGCAAACACCTCAAACAGCAAACACCTGAAACAACAAATAACTCAAAACAACAAACACCTCAAACATCAAACACCTCAAACAACAAACACTTCACACAACAAACACCCCAAACAATAAACACCTCAAACAACAAACACCTCAAGCAACAAACACCTCAAACAACAAACACCTCAAACAACAAACACCTCAAACAACAAACACCTCAAACAACAAACACCTCAAACAACAAACACCTCAAACATCAAACACCTCAAACAACAAACACCCCAAACAACAAACACCCCAAACAACAAACACATCAAACAACAAACACCTCAAACAACAAACACCTGAAACAACAAATAACTCAAAACAACAAACACCTCAAACAGCAAATACCTCAAACAACAAACACCTCAAACAACAAACACCTCAAACAACAAACACCTCAAACAACAAACTCCCCAAACAACAAACACATCAAACAACAAACACCTCAAACAACAAACACCACAAACAACAAAAACCTCAAACAACAAACACCTCAAACAACAAACACCTCAAACAACAAACACCTCAAACAACAAACTCCCCAAACAACAAACACATCAAACAACAAACACCTCAAACAACAAACACCACAAACAACAAAAACCTCAAACAACAAACACCTCAAACAACAAACACCTCAAACAACAAACTCCCCAAACAACAAACACATCAAACAACAAACACCTCAAACAACAAACACCACAAACAACAAAAACCTCAAACAACAAACACCCCAAACAACAAACACCTCAAACAGCAAACACCTCAAACAGCAAACACCCCAAACAACAAACACCTGAAACAACAAATAACTCAAAAAAACAAACACCTCAAACAACAAACAGCTCAAACAACAAACACCCCAAACAACAAATACCTCAAACATCAAACACCTCAAGCAACAAACACTTAAAACAACAAACACCCCAAACAACAAACATCTCAAACAACAAACACCTGAAACAACAAACACCTGAAACAACAAACACCTGAAACAACAAACACCTCAAACAACAAACACCTCAAACAACAAACACCTGAAACAACAAACACCTCAAACAACAAACACCTGAAACAACAAACACCTCAAACAACAAACACCTCAAACAACAAACACCTCAAACAACAAACTCCCCAAACAACAAATACCTCAAACAACAAACACCTCAAACAACAAATAACTCAAACAACAAACACCTCAAACAACAAACACCTCAAACAACAAACACCTCAAACAACAAACACCTCAAACAGCAAACACCTCAAACAACAAACACCCCAAACAACAAACTCCCCAAACAACAAACACCACAAACAACAAACACCCCAAACAACAAACACCTGAAACAACAAACATCTCAAAATATAAACACCTGAAACAACAAATAACTCAAAACAACAAACACCTCAAACAACAAACACCTCAAACAACAAACACCCCAAACAACAAACACCCCAAACAACAAACACCTCAAACAACAAACACCTGAACCAACACCTCAAACAACAAACACCTGAAACAGCAAATAACTCAAAACAACAAACACCTCAAACAACAAACACCTCAAAATATAAACACCTGAAACAACAAATAACTCAAAACAACAAACACCTCAAACAACAAACACCCCAAACAACAAACACCCCAAACAACAAACACCTCAAACAACAAACACCTCAAACAACAAACACCTCAAACAACAAATAACTCAAAACAACAAACACCTCAAACAACAAACACATCAAACAACAAACACCTAAATAGACAGATAGATAGATAGATATATAGACAGATAGATAGATAGATAGATAGACAGATAGATATATAGATTTGGCGCAGAAGGATGGGTGAGCAAATTTGCAGATGACACTAAAGTCGGTGGAGTTGTGGACAGTGCGGAAGGATGTTACAAGTTACAGAGGGGTATAGATAAGCTGCAGCGCTGGGCTGAGAGGTGGCAAATGGAGTTTAATGCAGAAAGGTGTGAGGTGATTCATTTTGGAAGGAATAACAGGAAGACTGAGTACTGGGCTAATGGTAAGTTTCTTGGCAGTGTGGATGAGCAGAGAGATCTCGGTGTCCATGTACATAGATCCCTGAAAGTTGCCACCCAGGTTGAGAGGGTTGTTAAGAAGGCGTACGGTGTGTTAGCTTTTATTGTTAGAGGGATTGAGTTTCGGGCCCATGAGGTCATGTTGCACCTATACAAAACTCTGGTGCGGCCGCATTTGGAGTATTGCGTGCAATTCTGGTCGCCGCATTATAGGAAGGATGTGGAAGCATTGGATAGGGTGCCGAGGAGATTTACCAGAATGTTGCCTGGTATGGAGGGAAGATCTTATGAGGAAAGGCTGAGGGACTTGAGGCTGTTTTCATTAGAGAGAAGGTTAAGAGGTGACTTAATTGACGCATACAAGATGATCAGAGGATTGGATAGGGTGGACAGTGAGAGCCTTTTTTCATGGATTGTGATGTCTAGGACGAGGGGACATAGCTTTAAATTGAGGGAGAGAGATATAAGACAGATGTCAGAGGTAGGTTCTTTACTCAGAGAGTAGTAAGGGCGTGGAATGCCCTGCCTGCAAAAGTAGTGGACTCGCCAACACATTCATATGGTCATTGGATAGACATATGGACAATAAGGGAATAGTGTAGATGGGCTTTAGAGTGGTTTCACAGGTCGGCTGTAATGGTCTATGTTCACTGCGCTGTAATGTTCTATGTTCTATGACAGCTCACAGCGAGTGATACCTCATGGTCAAAGATACCTGAGAGCGAGAGATACCTCACAGCGAGAGATACCTTACAGCGAGAGATACCTCACAACGTGATACCTCACAGCGAGGGATACCTCGCAGCGAGAGATACCTCATAGCGAGAGATACCTCACAGCAAGGGATACCTCCAAGCGAGAGATACCTCACAGCGAGAGATACCTCGCAGCGAGAGATACCTCACAGCGAGAGATACCTCACAGCGAGAGATACCTCACAGCGAGGGATACCTCACAGTGAGAGATACCTCACAACGTGATACCTCACAGCGAGGGATACCTTGCAGCGAGAGATACCTCATAGCGAGAGATACCTCACAGCAAGGGATACCTCAAAGCGAGAGATACCTCGCAGCGAGAGATACCTCATAGCGAGAGATACCTCACAGCAAGGGATACCTCAAAGCGAGAGATACCTCACAGCGAGAGATACCTCACAGTGAGAGAGACCTAACAGCGTGAGATACCTCATCGTGAGAGAGACCTCACAGCAAGAGATAGCTCATAGTCAGAGATACCTCACAGCGAGAGATACCTCACAGCGAGAGATAACTCAGTGAGAGATACCTCACAGCGAGGGACACCTCACAGCGCAAGGTATCTCACAACGATAGATACCTCACAGCAAGGGATCTCTCACAGCGAGGGATACCTCACAGCGAGAGATACCTCACAGCAAAAGATACCTCACATCGAGAGATATCTCACAGCAAGGGATAAGCTCACAGCGAGGGACACCTCACAGCGAGAGATACCTCACAGCGAGAGATACCTCACAGCGAGAGATACCTCACAGCGCGAGATACGTCACAGCGAGGGATACCTCACAGCGAGAGATACCTCACAGTGAGAGATACCACACAGCAAGAGATACCTCACAGCGAGAGATACATCACAGCGAGGGATACCTCACAGCGCGAGATACCTCACAGCGAGAGATATCTCACAGCGCAAGATACCTCACAGCGAGAGATACCTCACAGCAAGCGATACCTCACAGCGAGATATACCTCACAGCGCGAGATACCTCACAGCGAGAGATACTTCACAGCGAGAGATATCTCACAGCGAGAGATACCTCACAGCGAGAGATACTTCACAGCGAGAGATACTTCACAGCGAGATATACCTCACAGTGAGAGATAACTTACAGCGAGAGATACTTCACAGCGAGAGATATCTCACAGCGAGAGATACCTCACAGTGAGAGATACCTCACAGCAAGAGATACCTCACAGGGAGAGATACCTCACAGCGAGAGATACCTCACAGCGAGAGATACTTCACAGCGAGAGATACTTCACAGCGAGAGATACCTCACAGTGAGAGATACCTCACAGCGAGAGATACTTCACAGCGAGAGATATCTCACAGCGAGAGATACCTCACAGTGAGAGATACCTCACAGCGAGAGATACTTAACAGCGAGAGATACCTCACAGCGAGTGATACCTCATGGTCAGAGATACCTGAGAGCGAGAGATACCTCACAGCGAGAGATACCTCACAGCGAGGGATTCCTCACAGTGAGAGATAAATCACAACATGATACCTCACAGCGAGAGATACCTCATTGCGAGAGATACCTCACAGCAAGGGATACCTCAAAGCGAGAGATACCTCACAGCGAGAGATACCTCACAGCAAAAGATACCTCACATCGAGAGATATCTCACAGCAAGGGATAAGCTCACAGCGAGAGATACCTCACAGCGAGAGATACCTCACAGCGCGAGATACGTCACAGCGAGGGATACCTCACAGTGAGAGATACCTCACAGTGAGAGATACCACACAGCAAGAGATACCTCACAGCGAGAGATACATCACAGCGAGTGATACCTCACAGCGCGAGATACCTCACAGCGAGAGATATCTCACAGCGCAAGATACCTCACAGCGAGAGATACCTCACAGCAAGCGATACCTCACAGCGAGATATACCTCACAGCGAGAGATACCTCACAGCGAGGGATTCCTCACAGTGAGAGATAAATCACAACATGATACCTCACAGCGAGAGATACCTCATTGCGAGAGATACCTCACAGCAAGGGATACCTCAAAGCGAGAGATACCTCACAGCGAGAGATACCTCACAGCGAGAGATACCTCACAGTGAGGGATACCTCACAGTGAGAGATACCTCACAACGTGATACCTCACAGCGAGGGATACCTCGCAGCGAGGGATACCTCATAGCGAGAGATACCTCACAGCAAGGGATACCTCAAAGCGAGAGATACCTCGCAGCGAGAGATACCTCATAGCGAGAGATACCTCACAGCGAGGGATAGCTCACAGCGACACATACCTCACAGCAAGGGATAAGCTCACAGCGAGGGACACCTCACAGCGAGAGATACCTCACAGCGAGAGATACCTCACAGCGAGAGATACCTCACAGCGAGAGATACCTCACAGCGAAAGATACCTCACAGCAAGGGATAAGCTCACAGTGAGGGACACCTCACAGCGAGAGATACCTCACAGTGAGAGATACCTCACAGCGAGAGATACGTCACAGCGAGGGATACCTCACAGCGAGTGATATCTCAAAGCGAGTGATACCTCACAGCGAGAGATACCTCACAGCGCAAGATACCTCACAGCGAGAGATACCTCACAGCGAGGGATACCTCACACGAGAGATACCTCATAGGGAGAGATACATCACAGCGAGAGATACTTCACAGCGAGAGATACCTCACAGCGAGAGATACCACACTTCAAGGGATACCTCACAGGGAGAGATACCTCACAGCGAGAGATACCTCACACCGAGGGATATCTCACAATGAGTGACACCTCACAGCGAGTGATAGCTCATAGGGAGAGATACCTCACAGCGAGAGATACGTCACAGTGAGGGATACCTCACAGCGAGGGATACCTCACAATGAGAGGTACCTGACAGCAAGAGATACCTGACAGTGTGAGACACCTCCAGCGAGATACCTCACAGCGAGAGAAACCTGACAGTGAGGGATACCTCACAGCGAGAGATGCCTCACGGCGAGAGATGCCTCACGGCGAGAGATACCTCACAGCGAGAGATACCTCACATCGAGAGATCCCTCACAGCGAGAGAGACCTCATAGTGAGAGATACCTCACAGCGAGAGATACCTCACAGCGAGCGATACCTCACAGCGCGAGATACCTCACAGCGAGGGATACCTCACAGCGAGAGATACCTCACAGAGAGGGATACCTCACAGCAGGCGATACCTCACAGCGAGAGATACCTCACACCGAGGGATACCTCACGGTCAGAGATACCTGAGAGCGAGAGATACCTCACAGCGTGAGTTACCTCACAGTGAGAGATACCTCACAGCGAGAGATACTTCATAGTGAGAGATACCTCACAGCGAGCGATACCTCACAGTGAGGGATAAAAAATTAAGCATTGGTAACTAATTAAACATAATTACTTCATTATAATTTAGAGGGGTATCTAAGCCAGAGATCGGAGAGTACTATATTTACCTTTCATATTTCTAGTAGAAATCTAGTGCTAGGAAACAGATAGTTTACAGTAACGTTTTTTTTAAATTTTAACTTTTAACTTCAATTTACTAACTAATTGACGCAATGTCAGTTCGAGGGGCGCAGTGCTCTGACTGTGAGATGTGGCAGGTCCGGGAGGCTTCCAGAGTCCCAGATGGCTTCATCTGCAGAAAGTGCACCCAACTGGAGCTCCTCACAGACCGCATGGTTCGGTTGGATCAGCAATTGGATGCACTTAGGAGCATGCAGGTGGCAGAAAGCGTCATATATAGCAGTTATATAAATGTCACACCCAAGGCGCAGGCAGAGAAATGGGTGACCACCAGAAAGGGCAGGCAGTCAGTGCAGGAATCCCCTGTGGTTGTCCCACTCTCGAACACGTATACCCCTTTAGATACTGTCGGGGGGGATAGCCTATCAGGGGAAAACAGCAGCAGCCAGAGCAGTGGAACCACGGCTGGCTCAAAGCGCAGAAGAGCAATAGTAATCGGGGACTCTATAGTCAGGGGCACAGATAGGCGCTTCTGTGAACGTGAAAGAGACTCCAGGATTGTATGTTGCCCTCCTGGTGCCAGGGTCCAGGATGTCTCCGAACGGGTAGAGGGCATCCTGAAGGGGGAGGGCAAACAGACAGAGGTCGCTGTACATATTGGTACTAACGACATAGGCAGGAAGGGGCATGAGGTCCTGCAGCAGGAGTTCAGGGAGCTAGGCAGAAAGTTATAAGACAGGACCTCTAGGGTTGTAATCTGGGGATTACTCCCTGTGCCACGTGCCAGTGAGGTTAGAAATAGGAAGATAGAGCAGCTAAACACGTTGCTAAACAGCTGGTGTAGGAGGGAGGGTTTCCGTTATCTGGACCACTGGGAGCTCTTCCGGGGCAGGTGTGACCTGTATAAGAAGGACGGGTTGCATCTAAACTGGAGAGGCATAAATATCCTGGCCGCGAGGTTTGCTAGTGTCACACGGGAGGGTTTAAACTAGTATGGCAGGGGGGTGGGCACGGGAGCAATAGGTCAGAAGGTGAGAGCATTGAGGGAGAACTAGGGAATAGGGACAGTGTGGCTCTGAAGCAGAGTAGACAGGGAGAAGTTGCTGAACACAGCGGGTCTGGTGGCCTGAAGTGCATATGTTTTAATGCAAGAAGTATTACGGGTAAGGCAGATGAACTTAGAGCTTGGATTACTACTTGGAACTATGATGTTGTTGCCATTACAGAGACCTGGTTGAGGGAAGGGCAGGATTGGCAGCTAAACGTTCCAGGATTTAGATGTTTCAGGCGGGATAGAGGGGGGTGTAAAAGGGGTGGCGGAGTTGCGCTACTGGTTAGGGAGGATATCACAGCTGTACTATGGGAGCCATGATGTGGAGATGCCGGCGTTGGACTGGGGTGAGCACAGTACGAAGTCTTACAACACCAGGTTAAAGTCCAACAGGTTTGTTTCGATGTCACTAGCTTTCGGAGCGCTGCTCCTTCCTCAGGTGAATGAAGAGGTCTGTTCCAGAAACACATATATAGACAAATTCAAAGATGCCAAACAATGCTTGGAATGCGAGCATTAGCAGGTGATTAAATCTTTACAGATCCAGAGATGGGGTAACCCCAGGTTAAAGAGGTGTGAATTGTACCAAGCCAGGACAAGTGGTAGGATTTCGCAGGCCAGATGGTGGGGGATGAATGTAATGCGACATGAATCCCAGGTCCCGGTTGAGGCCGCACTCATGTGTGCGGAACCTGGCTATAAGTTTCTGCTCGGCGATTCTGCGTTGTCGCGGGTCCTGAAGGCCGCCTTGGAGAACGCTTACCCGGAGATCAGAGGCTGAATGCCCTTGACTGCTGAAGTGTTCCCCGACTGGAAGGGAACATTCCTGCCTGGTGATTGTTGCGCGATGTCCGTTCATTCATTGTCGCAGCGTCTGCATGGTCTCGCCAATGTACCACGCTTCGGGACATCCTTTCCTGCAGCGTATGAGGTAGACAACGTTGGCCGAGTCGCACGAGTATGTACCGCGTACCTGGTGGGTGGTGTTCTCACGTGTAATAGTGGTATCCATGTCGATGATCTGGCACGTCTTGCAGAGATTGCCATGACAGGGTTGTGTGGTGTCGTGGTCGCTGTTCTGAAGACTGGGTAGTTTGCTGCAAACAATGGTTTGTTTGAGGTTGCGCGGTTGTTTGAAGGCAAGTAGTGGGGGTGTGGGGATGACCTTGGCAAGATGTTCATCGTCATCAATGACGTGTTGAAGGCTGTGAAGAAGATTACGTAGTTTCTCCGCTCCGGGGAAGTACTGGACGACGAAGGGTATTCTGTCGGTTGTGTCCCATGTTTGTCTTCTGAGTAGGTCGGTCCGGTTTTTCGCTGTGGCGCGTTGGAACTGTCGATCGAACGCGCCACAGCGCGGACACAACCGACAGAATACCCTTCGTCGTCCAGTACTTCCCCGGAGCGGAGAAACTACGTCATCTTCTTCACAGCCTTCAACACGTCATTGATGACGATGAACATCTTGCCAAGGTCATCCCCACACCCCCACTACTTGCCTTCAAACAACCGCGCAACCTCAAACAAACCATTGTTTGCAGCAAACTACCCAGTCTTCAGAACAGCGACCACGACACCACACAACCCTGTCATGGCAATCTCCGCAAGACGTGCCAGATCATCGACATGGATACCACTATTACACGTGAGAACACCACCCACCAGGTACGCGGTACATACTCGTGCGACTCGGCCAACGTTGTCTACCTCATACGCTGCAGGAAAGGATGTCCCGAAGCGTGGTACATTGGCGAGACCATGCAGACGCTGCGACAACGAATGAACGGACATCGCGCAACAATCACCAGGCAGGAATGTTCCCTTCCAGTCGGGGAACACTTCAGCAGTCAAGGGCATTCAGCCTCTGATCTCCGGGTAAGCGTTCTCCAAGGCGGCCTTCAGGACCCGCGACAACGCAGAATCGCCGAGCAGAAACTTATAGCCAAGTTCCGCACACATGAGTGCGGCCTCAACCGGGACCTGGGATTCATGTTGCATTACATTCATCCCCCACCATCTGGCCTGCGAAATCCTACCACTTGTCCTGGCTTGGTACAATTCACACCTCTTTAACCTGGGGTTACCCCATCTCTGGATCTGTAAAGATTTAATCACCTGCTAATGCTCGCATTCCAAGCATTGTTTGGCATCTTTGAATTTGTCTATATATGTGTTTCTGGAACAGACCTCTTCATTCACCTGAGGAAGGAGCAGCGCTCCGAAAGCTAGTGACATCGAAACAAACCTGTTGGACTTTAACCTGGTGTTGTAAGACTTCGTACTGTACTATGGGAGGACACCTCAGAGGGCAGTGAGGCTATATGTGTAGAGATCAGGAATAAGAAGGGTGCAGTCACAATGTTGGGGGTTTACTACAGGCCTCCCAACAGCCAGCGGGAGATAGAGGAGCAGATAGGTAGACAGATTTTGGAAAAGAGTAAAAACAACAGGGTTGTGGTGATGGGAGACTTCAACTTCCCCAATATTGACAGGGACTCACTTAGTGCCAGGGGCTGAGACGGGGCAGAGTTTGTAAGGAGCATCCAGGAGGGCTTCTTAAAACAATATGTAGACAGTCCAACTAGGGAAGGGACGGTACTGAACCTGGTATTGGGGAATGAGCTCGGCCAGGTGGTAGAAGTTTCAGTAGGGGAGCATTTCGGGAACAGTGACCACAATTCAGTAAGTTTTAAAGTGCTGGTGGACAAGGATAAGAGTGGTCCTAGGGTCAATGTGCTAAATTGGGGGAAGGCTAATTATAACAATATTAGGCGGGAACTGAAGAGCCTAGATTGGGGGCGGATGTTTGAGGGCAAATCAACATCTGACATGTGGGAGGCTTTCAAGTGTCAGTTGAAAGGAATTCAGGACCGGCATGTTCCTGTGAGGAAGAAGGATAAATACGGCAATTTTCGGGAACCTTGGATAACGAGAGATATTGTACGCCTCGTCAAAAAGAAAAAGGAGGCATTTGTCAGGGCTAAAAGGCTGGGAACAGACGAAGCCTGTGTGGAATATAAGGAAAGTAGGAAGGAACTTAAGCAAGGAGTCAGGAGGGCTAGAAGGGGTCACGAAAAGTCATTGGTAAATAGGGTTAAGGAAAATCCCAAGGCTTTTTACACGTACATAAAAAGCAAGAGGGTAGCCAGGGAAAGGGTTGGCCCACTGAAGGATAGGCAAGGGAATCTATGTGTGGAGCCAGAGGAAATGGGCGAGGTACTAAATGAATACTTTGCATCAGTATTCACCAAAGAGAAGGAATTGGTCGATGTTGAGTCTGGAGAAGGTTGTGTAGATAGCCTGGGTCACATTGAGATCCAAAGAGACGAGGTGTTGGGCGTCTTAAAAAATATTAAGGTAGATAAGTCCCCAGGGCCTGATGGGATCTACCCCAGAATACTGAAGGAGGCTGGAGAGGAAATTGCTGAGGCCTTGACAGAAATCTTTGACTCCTCACTGTCTTCAGGTGATGTCCCGGAGGACTGGAGAATAGCCAATGTTGTTCCTCTGTTTAAGAAGGGTAGCAAGGATAATCCAGGGAACTACAGGCCGGTGAGCCTTACTTTAGTGGTAGGGAAATTACTGGAGAAAATTCTTCGAGACAGGATCTACTCCCATTTGGAAGCAAATGGACATATTAGTGAGAGGCAGCATGGTTTTGTGAAGGGGAGGTCGTGTCTCACTAACTTGATAGAGTTTTTCGAGGAGGTCACAATGATGATTGATGCAGGTAGGGCAGTGGATGTTGTCTATATGGACTTCAGTAAGGCCTTTGACAAGGTCCCTCATGGTAGACTAGTACAAAAGGTGATGTCACACGGGATCAGGGGTGAGCTGGCAAGGTGGATACAGAATTTGCTAGGTCATAGAAGGCAGAGAGTAGCAATGGAAGGATGCTTTTCTAATTGGAGGGCTGTGACCAGTGGTGTTCCGCAGGGATCAGTGCTGGGACCTTTGCTGTTTGTAGTATATATAAATGATTTGGAGGAAAATGTAACTGGTCTGATTAGTAAGTTTGTAGACGACACAAAGGTTAGTGGAATTGCGGATAGCGATGAGGACTGTCAGAGGATACAGCAGGATTTAGATTGTTTGGAGACTTGGGCGGAGAGATGGCAGCTGGAGTTTAATCCGGACAAATGTGAGGTAATGCATTTTGGAAGGTCTAATGCAGGTAGGGAATATACAGTGAATGGTAGAACCCTCAAGAATATTGAAAGTCAGAGAGATCTAGGAGTACAGGTCCACAGGTCACTTAAAGGGGCAACACAGGTGGAGAAGGTAGTCAACAAGGCATACGGCATGCTTGCCTTCATTGGCCGGGGCATTGAGTATAAGAATTGGCAAGTCATGTTGCAGCTGTATAGAACCTTAGTTAGGCCACACTTGGAGTATAGTGTTCAATTCTGGCCGCCACACTACCAGAAGGATGTGGAGGCTTTAGAGAGGGTGCAGAAGAGATTTACCAGAATGTTGCCTGGTATGGAGGGCATTAGCAATGAGGAGCGGTTGAATAAACTCGGTTTGTTCTCACTGGAACGACGGAGGTTGAGGGGCGACCTGATAGAGGTCTACAAAATTATGAGGGGCATAGACTGAGTGGATAGTCAGAGGCTTTTCCCCAGGGTAGAGGGGTCAATTACTTGGGGCATAGGTTTAAGGTGAGAGGGGCAAGGTTCAGAGTAGATGTACGAGGCAAGTTTTTTACACAGAGGGTAGAGGGTGCCTGGAACTCGCTACCGGAGGAGGTGGTGGAAGCAGGGACGACAGTGACATTTAAGGGGCATCTTGACAAATACATGAATAGAGGGATACGGACCCAGGAAGTGTAGAAGATTGAAGTTCAGTCGGGCAGCATGGTCGGCACGGGCTTGGAGTGACGAAGGGCCTGTTCCTGTGCTGTACATTTCTTTGTTCTTTGTTCTTTGTTCTTTATACCTCACAGCGAGGGATACCTCACAGTGAGAGATACCTCACAGTGAGAGATAACTCACAGCGAGAGATACCTCACAGCGAGAGATACCTCACAGCGAGAGATACCTCACAGCGAGAGATACCTCACAGCGAGAGATACCTCACAGCGAGAGATACCTCACGGCGACAGACAGCTCACAGCGAGAGATACCTCACAGCGAGAGATACCTCTTGGTCAGAGGTACCAGAGAGCGAGAGATACCTCACAGCGACAGACAGCTCACAGCGAGAGATACCTCACAGCGAGAGACACCTCGTGGTCAGAGATACCTGAGAGCGAGAGATACCTCACAGCGAGGGATGCCTCACAGCGAGAGATACCTGACAACGACAGACAGCTCACAGCGAGAGATACCTCACAGCAACAGATACCTCATGGTCAGAGATACCTGAGAGCGAGAGGTACCTCACAGCGAGAGATACCTCACAACGAGAGATACCTCACAGCGAGGGATACCTCACAGTGAGAGATACCTCACAGCGAGAGATAACTCACAGCGAGAGATACCTCATGGTCAGAGATACCTGAGAGCGAGAGATACCTCACAGCGAGAGATACCTCACAGCGAGAGATACCTCACAGCAAGCAATACCTCAAAACGACAGACAGCTCACAGCAAGTGATACCTCACAGCGAGAGATACCTCACAGCAAGAGATAGCTCATGGTCAGAGATACCTGAGAGCGAGAGATACCTCACAGCGAGAGATAACTCCCAGCGAGAGATACCTCACAGCGAGCGATACCTCATGGTCAGAGACACCTGAGAGCGAGAGATACCTCACAGCGAGAGATAACTCACAGCGAGAGATACCTCACAGCGAGGGATACCTCACAGCGAGGGATACCTCACAGCGACAGACAGCTCACAGCGAGAGATACCTCACAGCGAGGGATACCTCACAGTGAGATATAACTCACAGAGAGAGATACCTCATAGCGAGAGATAACTCACAGCGAGAGATACCTCATGGTCAGAGATACCTGAGAGCGAGAGATACCTCACAGCGAGGGATACCTCACAGCGAGAGATACCTCACAGCGAGAGATACCTCACAGCGAGAGATACTTCACAGCGAGAGATACCTCTCAGCGAGAGATACCTCACAGCGAGAGATACCTCACAGCGACAGACAGCTCACAGAGAGAGAGATACCTCACAGCGAGAGATACCTCACAGCGACAGACAGCTCACAGAGAGAGAGATACCTCATAGCGAGAGATACCTCATGGTCAGAGATGCATGAGAGCGAGAGATACCTCACAGCGAGGGACACCTAATGGTCGGAGATACCTCACAGCGACAGACAGCTCACAGCGAGAGATACCTCATGGTCAGAGATACCTGAGAGCGAGAGATACCTCACAGCGGTAGACAGCTCTCAGCGAGAGATACCTCACAGCGAGTGATACCGCCCCGCGAGAGATACCGCACAGCGACGGATACCTCACAGCGGGAGATACCTCACATCGGGAGATACCTCACAGCGAGAGATACGTCACAGCAAGAGAAACCTCACAACGAGGGCTACCGCACAGTGACGGATACCTCACAGCGAGGGATGCCTCACAGCGAGGGATGCCTCACAGCGAGAGATACGTCACAGCGAGAGAAACCTCACAACGAGAGAAACCTCACAACGAGGGATACCTCACAGCGAGAGAAACCTCACAGCAAGCGATACTTCAGCGAGAGAAACCTCACAGCGAGGGATACCTCACAGCGGGCGATATCTCACAACGAAAGATACCTCACAACGAGGGATACCTCACAGCGAGAGATACCTCACTGTGAGAGTTACCTCACAGCGAGCGATACCACACAGCGAGAGATACCTCACAGTGAGAGATACCTCACAGTGAGAGATACCTCACAGTGAGCGATACCGCACAGCGAGAGAAACCTCACAGCGAGAGATACCTCACAGCGAGAGATACGTCACAGCGAGAGATACGTCACAGCGAGAGATACGTCACAGCGAGAGAAACCTCACAACGAGAGATACCTCACAGCGAGAGAAACCTCACAACGAGAGATACCTCACGGCGAGAGATACCTCACGGCGAGAGATACCTCACGGCGAGAGATACCTCACGGCGAGAGATACCTCACGGTGAGAGATACCTCACAGCGAGCGATATCTCACAGCGAGCGATATCTCACAGCGAGCGATACCTCACAGCGAGCGATACATCACAGCGAGAGATACCTCACAGCGAGAGATACTTCACAGCGACAGTTAGCTCACAGTGAGAGATACCTCACAGCGAGGGATACCTCACAGCGAGAGGTACCTCACAGCGATAGATACCTCACAGCGAGCGATACCTCACAGCGAGAGATACCTCACAGCGACAGACAGCTCACAGCGAGAGATACCTCACTGCGACAGACAGCTCACAGTAAGAGATACCTCACAGCGACAGGCAGCTCACAGCGAGGGATACCTCACAGCGAGAGAAACCTCACAGCGAGAGATAACTCACAGCGAGAGATACCTCACAGCGAGACATACCTCACTGCGAGACATACCTCACAGCGACAGAAACCTCACAGCGAGAGAAACCTCACAGCGAGAGAAACCTCACAGCGAGAGATACCTGACAGCGAGAGATACCTCACAGTGAGAGATACCTCACAGCGAGAGATACCTGAGAGTGAGAGATACCTCACAGCGAGAGATACCTCACAGCGAGAGATACCTCACAGCGAGAGATATCTCACAGCGAGAGATACCTGACAGTGAGAGATGCCTCACAGTGAGAGATACCTCACAGCGAGAGATACCTGACAGTGAGAGATACCTCACAGTGAGAGATACCTCACAGTGAGAGATAGCTCACAGCGAGAGATACCTCACAGCGAGAGATACCTCACAGCGAGAGATACCTCACAGCGAGAGATACCTGACAGTGAGAGATACCTCATAGCGAGAGATACCTCACAGCGAGAGATACCTCACAGCGAGAGAAACCGCACAGCGAGAGATACCTCACAGCGAGGGATACCTCACAGGGAGAGATACCTCACAGTGAGAGATACCTCACAGCGAGAGAAACCTCACAGCGAGAGATACCTCACAGCGAGAGATACCTCACAGCGAGGGATACCTCACAGGGAGATATAGCTCACGGAGAGAGATACCTCACAGGGAGAGATACCTCACAGTGAGGGATACATCCCAGCGAGAGATACCTCACAGCGAGAGATACCTCACAGCGAGAGATACTTCACAGCGAGGGATACCTCATAGCGAGAGATACCTCACAGCGAGAGAAACCTGACAGCGAGAGATACCTCACAGCGAGAGATACCTCACGGTGAGTGATATCTCACAGCGACAGACAGCTCACAGCGAGAGATACCTCACAGCGAGAGATACTTCACAGCGAGAGATACCTCACAGCGAGAGATACCTCACCGTGAAAGATACACCACATCCAGGGATACATCACAGCGAGAGATACCTCACAGCGAGAGATACCTCACAGCGAGAGATACCTCACAGCGAGAGATACCTCACAGCGAGAGATACCTCACAGCAAGAGATAGCTCACAGCGAGAGATGCCTCACAGCGAGAGATACCTCACAGCGAGAGATACCTCACAGCGGCAGACAGCTCTCAGCGAGAGATACCTCACAGCGAGTGATACCTCACAGCGAGAGATGCCTCACAGCGAGAGATACCTCACAGCGAGTGATACCTCACAGAGAGAGATGCCTCACAGCGAGAGATACCTCACAGCGAGAGATACCTCACAGCGAGAGATACGTCACAGCGAGAGATAACTCACAGCGAGAGATACCTCACAGCGAGAGAAACCTCACAGCGAGAGATACCTCACAGCGAGAGATACCTCACAACGAGGGATACCACACAGCGAGGGATACCTCACAGCGAGGGATACCTCACAGGGGGAGATACCTCACAGGGGGAGATACCTCACAGCGGGAGATACCTCACAGCGAGAGATACCTCACAGCGAGAGATACCTCACAGCGAGAGATACCGCACAGCGAGAGATACCTCACAGCGAGTGATACGTCACAACGAGGGATACCTCACAGCGAGAGATACCTCACAGCGAGGGATACCTCACAGCGAGGGATACCTCACAGGGGGAGATACCTCACAGGGGGAGATACCTCACAGCGGGAGATACCTCACAGCGGGAGATACCTCACAGCGAGAGATACCTCACAGCGAGAGATACCTCACAGCGAGAGATACCTCACAGCGAGTGATACATCACAACGAGGGATACCTCACAGCGAGAGATACCTCACAGCGAGAGATACGTCACAGCGAGAGAAACCTCACAACGAGAGATACCTCACAGCGAGAGAAACCTCACAACGAGAGATACCTCACGGCGAGAGATACCTCACGGCGAGACATACCTCACGGCGAGAGATACCTCACGGTGAGAGATACGTCACAGCGAGCGATATCTCACAGCGAGCGATACCTCACAGCGAGCGATACCTCACAGCGAGCGATACCTCACAGCGAGCGATGCCTCACAGCGAGAGATACCTCAAAGCGAGAGATACCTCACAGCGAGCGATACCTCACAGCGAGAGATACTTCAAAGCGACAGACAGCTCACAGTGAGAGATACCTCACAGCGAGGGATACCTCACAGCGAGAGATACCTCACAGCGATAGATACCTCACAGCGACAGAAAGCTCACAGCGAGTGATACCTCATGGTCAGAGATACCTGAGAGCGAGAGAGAACTGAGAGCGAGAGATACCTCACAGCGAGAGATACCTCACAGCGAGAGATACCTCATAACGAGAGAAACCTCACAGCGAGAGATACCTCACAGCGAGAGATATGTCACAACGAGGGATACCGCACAGCGAGGGATACCGCACAGCGAGGGATACCTCACAGCGGGAGATGCCTCACAGCGGGAGATGCCTCACAGCGGGAGATACCTCACAGCGAGAGATACCTCACAGCGAGAGATTCCTCACAGCGAGAGATACGTCACAACGAGGGATGCCTCACAGTGAGAGATACGTCACAGCGAGAGATACGTCACAGCGAGAGAAACCTCACAACGAGAGATACCTCACAACGAGAGAAACCTCACAACGAGAGATACCTCACGGCGAGAGATACCTCACGGCGAGACATACCTCACGGCGAGAGATACCTCACGGCGAGAGATATCTCACGGTGAGAGATACGTCACAGCGAGCGATATCTCACAGCGAGCGATACCTCACAGCGAGCGATACCTCACAGCGAGCGATACCTCACAGCGAGCGATGCCTCACAGCGAGAGATACCTCAAAGCGAGAGATACCTCACAGCGAGCGATACCTCACAGCGAGAGATACCTCACAGCGACAGACAGCTCACAGCGAGAGATACTTCACAGCGACAGACAGCTCACAGTGAGAGATACCTCACAGCGAGAGATACGTCACAGCGAGAGATACGTCACAGCGAGAGAAACCTCACAACGAGAGATACCTCACAGCGAGAGAAACCTCACAACGAGAGATACCTCAGGGCGAGAGATACCTCACGGCGAGACATACCTCACGGCGAGAGATACCTCACGGTGAGAGATACGTCACAGCGAGCGATATCTCACAGCGAGCGATACCTCACAGCGAGCGATACCTCACAGCGAGCGATGCCTCACAGCGAGAGATACCTCAAAGCGAGAGATACCTCACAGCGAGCGATACCTCACAGCGAGAGATACTTCACAGCGACAGACAGCTCACAGCGAGAGATACTTCACAGCGACAGACAGCTCACAGTGAGAGATACCTCACAGCGAGGGATACCTCACAGCGAGAGATACCTCACAGCGATAGATACCTCACAGCGAGCGATACCTCAGAGCGAGAGATACCTCAAAGCGACAGACAGCTCACAGCGAGAGATACCTCACTGCGACAGACAGCTCACAGTGAGAGATACCTCACAGCGACAGGTAGCTCACAGCGAGGGATACCTCACAGCAAGAGAAACCTCACAGCGAGAGATACCTCACAGCGAGAGATACCTCACAGCGAGACATACCTCACAGCGAGAAAAACCTCACAGCGAGCGATACCTCACAGCGAGCGATACCTCACAGCGAGCGATGTCTCACAGCGAGAGATACCTCAAAGCGAGAGATACCTCACAGCGAGCGATACCTCACAGCGAGAGATAGTTCACAGCGACAGACAGCTCACAGCGAGAGATACTTCACAGCGACAGACAGCTCACAGTGAGAGATACCTCACAGCGAGGGATACCTCACAGCGAGAGATACCTCACAGCGATAGATACCTCACAGCGAGTGATACCTCACAGCGAGAGATACCTCACAGCGACAGACAGCTCACAGCGAGAGATACCTCACTGCGACAGACAGCTCACAGTGAGAGATACCTCACAGCGACAGGCAGCTCACAGCGAGGGATACCTCACAGCGAGAGAAACCTCACAGCGAGAGATACCTCACAGCGAGAGATACCTCACAGCGAGACATACCTCTCAGCGAGACATACCTCACAGCGACAGAAACCTCACAGCGAGAGAAACCTCACAGCGAGAGAAACCTCACAGCGATAGATACCTGACAGCGAGAGATACCTCACAGCGAGAGATACCTCAGAGCGAGAGATACCTGACAGTGAGAGATACCTCACAACGAGAGATACCTCACAGCGAGAGATACCTGACAGCGAAAGATACCTCATAGCGAGAGATACCTCACAGCGAGAGATACCTCACAGCGAGAGATACCTCACAGCGAGAGATATCTCACAGCGAGAGATACCTGACAGCGAGAGATACCTCACAGTGAGAGATACCTCACAGTGAGAGATAGCTCACAGCGAGAGATACCTCACAGCGAGAGATACCTGACAGTGAGAGATACCTCACAGCGAGAGATACCTCACAGCGAGAGATACCTCACAGCGAGAGAAACCTCACAGTGAGAGATACCTCACAGCGAGAGAAACCTCACAGCGAGAGATACCTCACAGCGAGAGATACCTCACCGCGAGGGATACCTCACAGGGAGATATAGCTCACGGAGAGAGATACCTCACAGGGAGAGATACCTCACAGTGAGGGATACCTCACAGCGAGAGATACCTCACAGCGAGAGATACCTCACAGCGAGAGATACTTCACAGCGAGGGATACCTCATAGCGAGAGATACCTCACAGCGAGAGATACTTCACAGCGAGGGATACCTCATAGCGAGAGATACCTCACAGCGAGAGATACCTGACAGCGAGAGATACCTCACAGCGAGAGATACGTCACGGCGAGTGATATCTCACAGCGACAGACAGCTCACAGCGAGAGATACCTCACAGCGAGAGATACTTCACAGCGAGAGATACCTCACAGCGAGAGATACCTCACCGTGAAAGATACACCACATCCAGGGATACATCACAGCGAGAGATACCTCACAGCGAGAGATACCTCACAGCGAGAGATACCTCACAGCGAGAGATACCTCACAGCGAGAGATACCTCACAGCGAGAGACGCCTCACAGCGAGAGATACCTCACAGCGAGAGATACCTCACAGCGGCAGACAGCTCTCAGCGAGAGATACCTCACAGCGAGAGATACCTCACAGCGAGACATACCTCTCAGCGAGACATACCTCACAGCGACAGAAACCTCACAGCGAGAGAAACCTCACAGCGAGAGAAACCTCACAGCGATAGATACCTGACAGCGAGAGATACCTCACAGCGAGAGATACCTCACAGCGAGAGATACCTGACAGTGAGAGATACCTCACAACGAGAGATACCTCACAGCGAGAGATACCTGACAGCGAAAGATACCTCATAGCGAGAGATACCTCACAGCGAGAGATACCTCACAGCGAGAGATACCGCACAGCGAGAGATATCTCACAGCGAGAGATACCTGACAGCGAGAGATACCTCACAGTGAGAGATACCTCACAGTGAGAGATAGCTCACAGCGAGAGATACCTCACAGCGAGAGATACCTCACAGCGAGAGATACCTGACAGTGAGAGATACCTCACAGCGAGAGATACCTCACAGCGAGAGATACCTCACAGCGAGAGAAACCTCACAGTGAGAGATACCTCACAGCGAGAGAAACCTCACAGCGAGAGATACCTCACAGCGAGAGATACCTCACCGCGAGGGATACCTCACAGGGAGATATAGCTCACGGAGAGAGATACCTCACAGGGAGAGATACCTCACAGTGAGGGATACCTCACAGTGAGGGATACCTCACAGCGAGAGATACCTCACAGCGAGAGATACCTCACAGCGAGAGATACTTCACAGCGAGGGATACCTCATAGCGAGAGATACCTCACAGCGAGAGATACCTGACAGCGAGAGATACCTCACAGCGAGAGATACGTCACGGCGAGTGATATCTCACAGCGACAGACAGCTCACAGCGAGAGATACCTCACAGCGAGAGATACTTCACAGCGAGAGATACCTCACAGCGAGAGATACCTCACCGTGAAAGATACACCACATCCAGGGATGCATCACAGCGAGAGATACCTCACAGCGAGAGATACCTCACAGCGAGAGATACCTCACAGCGAGAGATACCTCACAGCGAGAGATACCTCACAGCGAGAGACGCCTCACAGCGAGAGATACCTCACAGCGAGAGATACCTCACAGCGGCAGACAGCTCTCAGCGAGAGATACCTCACAGCGAGTGATACCTCACAGCGAGAGATGCCTCACAGCGAGAGATACCTCACAGCGAGAGATACCTCACAGCGAGAGATACGTCACAGCGAGAGACAACTCACAGCGAGAGATACCTCACAGCGAGAGATACCTCACAGCGAGAGATACCTCACAACGAGGGATACCGCACAGCGAGGGATACCTCACAGCGAGGGATACCTCACAGGGGGAGATACCTCACAGGGGGAGATACCTCACAGCGGGAGATACCTCACAGCGAGAGATACCTCACAGCGAGAGATACCTCACAGCGAGAGATACCGCACAGCAAGAGATACCTCACAGCGAGTGATACGTCACAACGAGGGATACCTCACAGCGAGAGATACCTCACAGCGAGGGATACCTCACAGCGAGGGACACCTCACAGGGGGAGATACCTCACAGCGGGAGATACCTCACAGCGGGAGATACCTCACAGCGGGAGATACCTCACAGCGAGAGATACCTCACAGCGAGAGATACCTCACAGCGAGAGATACCTCACAGCGAGTGATACGTCACAACGAGGGATACCTCACAGCGAGAGATACCTCACAGCGAGGGATACCTCACAGCGGGAGATACCTCACAGCGAGAGATACCTCACAGCGACAGAAAGCTCACAGCGAGTGATACCTCATGGTCAGAGATACCTGAGAGCGAGAGAGAACTGAGAGCGAGAGATACCTCACAGCGAGAGATACCTCACAGCGAGAGATACCTCACAACGAGAGAAACCTCACAGCGAGAGATACCTCACAGCGAGAGATATGTCACAACGAGGGATACCGCACAGCGAGGGATACCGCACAGCGAGGGATACCTCACAGCGGGAGATGCCTCACAGCGGGAGATGCCTCACAGCGGGAGATACCTCACAGCGAGAGATACCTCACAGCGAGAGATTCCTCACAGCGAGAGATACGTCACAACGAGGGATACCTCACAGTGAGAGATACGTCACAGCGAGAGATACGTCACAGCGAGAGAAACCTCACAACGAGAGATACCTCACAGCGAGAGAAACCTCACAACGAGAGATACCTCACGGCGAGAGATACCTCACGGCGAGACATACCTCACGGCGAGAGATACCTCACGGCGAGAGATACCTCACGGTGAGAGATACGTCACCGTGAGCGATATCTCACAGCGAGCGATACCTCACAGCGAGCGATACCTCACAGCGAGCGATACCTCACAGCGAACGATGCCTCACAGCGAGACATATCTCAAAGCGAGAGATACCTCACAGCGAGCGATACCTCACAGCGATAGATACCTCACAGCGAGCGATACCTCAGAGCGAGAGATACCTCAAAGCGACAGACAGCTCACAGCGAGAGATACCTCACTGCGACAGACAGCTCACAGTGAGAGATACCTCACAGCGACAGGCAGCTCACAGCGAGGGATACCTCACAGCAAGAGAAACCTCACAGCGAGAGATACCTCACAGCGAGAGATACCTCACAGCGAGACATACCTCACAGCGAGAGAAACCTCACAGCGAGCGATACCTCACAGCGAGCGATACCTCACAGCGAGCGATACCTCACAGCGATTGATGCCTCACAGCGAGAGATACCTCAAAGCGAGAGATACCTCACAGCGAGCGATACCTCACAGCGAGAGATACTTCACAGCGACAGACAGCTCACAGCGAGAGATACTTCACAGCGACAGACAGCTCACAGTGAGAGATACCTCACAGCGAGGGATACCTCACAGCGAGAGATACCTCACAGCGATAGATACCTCACAGCGAGCGATACCTCACAGCGAGAGATACCTCACAGCGACAGACAGCTCACAGCGAGAGATACCTCACTGCGACAGACAGCTCACAGTGAGAGATACCTCACAGCGACAGGCAGCTCACAGCGAGGGATACCTCACAGCGAGAGAAACCTCACAGCGAGAGATACCTCACAGCGAGAGATACCTCACAGCGAGACATACCTCTCAGCGAGACATACCTCACAGCGACAGAAACCTCACAGCGAGAGAAACCTCACAGCGAGAGAAACCTCACAGCGATAGATACCTGACAGCGAGAGATACCTCACAGCGAGAGATACCTCACAGCGAGAGATACCTGACAGTGAGAGATACCTCACAACGAGAGATACCTCACAGCGAGAGATACCTGACAGCGAGAGATACCTCATAGCGAGAGATACCTCACAGCGAGAGATACCTCACAGCGAGAGATACCTCACAGCGAGAGATATCTCACAGCGAGAGATACCTGACAGCGAGAGATACCTCACAGTGAGAGATACCTCACAGTGAGAGATAGCTCACAGCGAGAGATACCTCACAGCGAGAGATACCTCACAGAGAGAGATACCTGACAGTGAGAGATACCTCACAGCGAGAGATACCTCACAGCGAGAGATACCTCACAGCGAGAGAAACCTCACAGTGAGAGATACCTCACAGCGAGAGAAACCTCACAGCGAGAGATACCTCACAGCGAGAGATACCTCACCGCGAGGGATACCTCACAGGGAGATATAGCTCACGGAGAGAGATACCTCACAGGGAGAGATACCTCACAGTGAGGGATACCTCACAGCGAGAGATACCTCACAGCGAGAGATACCTCACAGCGAGAGATACTTCACAGCGAGGGATACCTCATAGCGAGAGATACCTCACAGCGAGAGATACCTGACAGCGAGAGATACCTCACAGCGAGAGATACGTCACGGCGAGTGATATCTCACAGCGACAGACAGCTCACAGCGAGAGATACCTCACAGCGAGAGATACTTCACAGCGAGAGATACCTCACAGCGAGAGATACCTCACCGTGAAAGATACACCACATCCAGGGATACATCACAGCGAGAGATACCTCACAGCGAGAGATACCTCACAGCGAGAGATACCTCACAGCGAGAGATACCTCACAGCGAGAGATACCTCACAGCGAGAGATGCCTCACAGCGAGAGATACCTCACAGCGAGAGATACCTCACAGCGGCAGACAGCTCTCAGCGAGAGATACCTCACAGCGAGAGATACCTCACAGCGAGAGATGCCTCACAGCGAGAGATACCTCACAGCGAGAGATACCTCACAGCGAGAGATACGTCACAGCGAGAGACAACTCACAGCGAGAGATACCTCACAGCGAGAGATACCTCACAGCGAGAGATACCTCACAACGAGGGATACCGCACAGCGAGGGATACCTCACAGCGAGGGATACCTCAAAGGGGGAGATACCTCTCAGGGGGAGATACCTCACAGCGGGAGATACCTCACAGCGAGAGATACCTCACAGCGAGAGATACCTCACAGCGAGAGATACCGCACAGCGAGAGATACCTCACAGCGAGTGATACGTCACAACGAGGGATACCTCACAGCGAGAGATACCTCACAGCGAGGGATACCTCACAGCGAGGGACACCTCACAGGGGGAGATACCTCACAGCGGGAGATACCTCACAGCGGGAGATACTTCACAGCGGGAGATACCTCACAGCGAGAGATACCTCACAGCGAGAGATACCTCACAGCGAGAGATACCTCACAGCGAGTGATACGTCACAACGAGGGATACCTCACAGCGAGAGATACCTCACAGCGAGGGATACCTCACAGCGGGAGATACCTCACAGCGAGAGATACCTCACAGCGACAGAAAGCTCACAGCGAGTGATACCTCATGGTCAGAGATACCTGAGAGCGAGAGAGAACTGAGAGCGAGAGATACCACACAGCGAGAGATACCTCACAGCGAGAGATACCTCACAACGAGAGAAACCTCACAGCGAGAGATACCTCACAGCGAGAGATATGTCACAACGAGGGATACCGCACAGCGAGGGATACCGCACAGCGAGGGATACCTCACAGCGGGAGATGCCTCACAGCGGGAGATGCCTCACAGCGGGAGATACCTCACAGCGAGAGATACCTCACAGCGAGAGATTCCTCACAGCGAGAGATACGTCACAACGAGGGATACCTCACAGTGAGAGATACGTCACAGCGAGAGATACGTCACAGCGAGAGAAACCTCACAACGAGAGATACCTCACAGAGAGAGAAACCTCACAACGAGAGATACCTCACGGCGAGAGATACCTCACGGTGAGAGATACGTCACAGCGAGCGATATCTCACAGCGAGCGATACCTCACAGCGAGCGATACCTCACAGCGAGCGATACCTCACAGCGAGCGATGCCTCACAACGAGGGATACCGCACAGCGAGGGATACCTCACAGCGAGGGATACCTCAAAGGGGGAGATACCTCTCAGGGGGAGATACCTCACAGCGGGAGATACCTCACAGCGAGAGATACCTCACAGCGAGAGATACCTCACAGCGAGAGATACCGCACAGCGAGAGATACCTCACAGCGAGTGATACGTCACAACGAGGGATACCTCACAGCGAGAGATACCTCACAGCGAGGGATACCTCACAGCGAGGGACACCTCACAGGGGGAGATACCTCACAGCGGGAGATACCTCACAGCGGGAGATACTTCACAGCGGGAGATACCTCACAGCGAGAGATACCTCACAGCGAGAGATACCTCACAGCGAGTGATACGTCACAACGAGGGATACCTCACAGCGAGAGATACCTCACAGCGAGGGATACCTCACAGCGGGAGATACCTCACAGCGAGAGATACCTCACAGCGACAGAAAGCTCACAGCGAGTGATACCTCATGGTCAGAGATACCTGAGAGCGAGAGAGAACTGAGAGCGAGAGATACCACACAGCGAGAGATACCTCACAGCGAGAGATACCTCACAACGAGAGAAACCTCACAGCGAGAGATACCTCACAGCGAGAGATATGTCACAACGAGGGATACCGCACAGCGAGGGATACCGCACAGCGAGGGATACCTCACAGCGGGAGATGCCTCACAGCGGGAGATGCCTCACAGCGGGAGATACCTCACAGCGAGAGATACCTCACAGCGAGCGATACCTCACAGCGAGAGATACCTCACAGCGACAGACAGCTCACAGCGAGAGATACTTCACAGCGACAGACAGCTCACAGTGAGAGATACCTCACAGCGAGAGATACGTCACAGCGAGAGATACGTCACAGCGAGAGAAAACTCACAACGAGAGATACCTCACAGCGAGAGAAACCTCACAACGAGAGATACCTCACGGCGAGAGATACCTCACGGCGAGACATACCTCACGGCGAAAGATACCTCACGGTGAGAGATACGTCACAGCGAGCGATATCTCACAGCGAGCGATACCTCACAGCGAGCGATACCTCACAGCGAGCGATAGCTCACAGCGAGCGATGCCTCACAGCGAGAGATACCTCAAAGCGAGAGATACCTCACAGCGAGGGATACCTCACAGCGAGAGATACCTCACAGCGATAGATACCGCACAGCGAGCGATACCTCACAACAAGAGATACCTCAAAGCGACAGACAGCTCACAGCGAGAGATACCTCACTGCGACAGACAGCTCACAGTGAGAGATACCTCACAGCGACAGGCAGCTCACAGCGAGGGATACCTCACAGCAAGAGAAACCTCACAGCGAGAGATACCTCACAGCGAGAGATACCTCACAGCGAGACATACCTCACAGCGAGAGAAACCTCACAGCGAGAGAAACCACACAGCGAGAGAAACCTCACAGCGAGAGAAACCTCACAGCGAGAGAAACCTCACAGCGAGAGATACCTGACAGCGAGAGATACCTCACAGCGAGAGATACATCACAGCGAGAGATACCTGACAGTGAGAGATACCTCACAGCGAGAGATACCTCACAGCGAGAGATACCTCACAGCGAGAGATATCTCACAGCGAGAGATACCTGACAGTGAGAGATGCCTCACAGTGAGAGATACCTCACAGCGAGAGATACCTCACAGCGAGAGATACCTCACAGTGAGAGATACCTCACAGGGAGAGATACCTCACAGTGAGAGAAACCTCACAGCGAGAGAAACCTCACAGCGAGAGAAACCTCACAGCGAGAGATACCTGACAGCGAGAGATACCTCACAGCGAGAGATACATCACAGCGATAGATACCTGACAGTGAGAGATACCTCACAGCGGGAGATACCTCACAGTGAGAGATACCTCACAGGGAGAGATACCTCACAGTGAGAGATAGCTCACAGCGAGAGATACCTCACAGCGAGAGTTACCTCACAGTGAGAGATACCTCGCAGCGAGAGATACCTGACAGTGAGAGATACCTCATAGCGAGAGATACCTCACAGCGAGCGATACCTCACAGCGAGAGAAACCTCACAGCGAGAGATACCTCACAACGAGAGATACCTCACAGCGAGGGATACCTCACAGGGAGAGATACCTCACAGTGAGAGATACCTCACAGCGAGAGATACCTGACAGTGAGAGATACCTCACAGCGAGAGATACCTCACAGCGAGAGAAACCTCACAGTGAGAGATACCTCACAGCGAGAGATACCTCACAGCGAGGGATACCTCACAGGGACAGATACCTCACGGAGAGAGATACCTCACGGAAAGATACCTCACAGCGAGGGATACCTCACAGCGAGAGATACCTCACAGCGAGAGATACTTCACAGCGAGGGATACCTCACAGCGAGAGATACCTCACAGCGAGAGATACCTGACAGCGAGAGATACCTCAGAGCGAGAGATACCTCACAGCAAGAGATACCTCACAGCGAGAGATACCTCACAGCGAGGGATACCTCACAGGGATAGATACCTCACAGGGAGAGATACCTCACAGCGAGTGATATCTCACAGCGACAGACAGCTCACAGCGAGAGATACCTCACAGCGAGAGATACTTCACAGCGAGAGATACCTCACAGCGAGAGATACCTCACAGTGAAAGATAAACCACAGCCAGGGATACATCACAGCGAGAGATACCTCACAGCGAGAGATGCCTCACAGCGAGAGATACCTCACAGCGAGAGATACCTCACAGCGGCAGACAGCTCTCAGCGAGAGATACCTCACAGCGATTGATACCTCACACCAAGAGATACCTCACAGCGAGAGATGCCTCACAGCGAGAGATACCTCACAGCGAGAGATACCTCACAGCGAGAGATACCTCACAGCGAGAGATACGTCACAGCGAGAAATAACTCACAGCGAGAGATACCTCACAGCGAGAGAAACCTCACAGCGAGAGATACCTCACAGCGAGAGAAACCTCACAGCGAGAGATACCTCACAGCGAGAGATACCTCACAACGAGGGATACCGCACAGCGAGGGATACCTCACAGCGAGGGATACCTCACAGGGGGAGATACCTCACAGCGGGAGATACCTCACAGCGAGAGATACCTCACAGCGAGAGATACCTCACAGCGAGAGATAGCTCACAGCGAGAGATACCTCACAGCGACAGACAGCTCACAGCGAGAGATACTTCACAGCGACAGACAGCTCACAGTGAGAGATACCTCACAGCGAGGGATACCTCACAGCGACAGATACCTCACAGCGATAGATACCTCACAGCGAGCGATACCTCACAGCGAGAGATACCTCACAGCGATAGACAGCTCACAGCGAGAGATACCTCACTGCGACAGACAGCTCACAATGAGAGATACCTCACAGCGACAGGCAGCTCACAGCGAGGGATACCTCACAGCGAGAGAAACCTCACAGCGAGAGATACCTCACAGCAAGAGATACCTCACAGCGAGACATACCTCACAGCGAGACATACCTCACAGCGACAGAAACCTCACAGCGAGAGAAACCTCACAGCGTGAGAAACCTCACAGCGAGAGATACCTGACAGCGAGAGATACCTCACAGCGAGAGATACCTGACAGTGAGAGATACCTCACAGCGAGAGATACCTGACAGTGAGAGATACCTCACAGCGAGAGATACCTCACTGCGAGAGATACCTGAGAGTGAGAGATACCTCATAGCGAGAGATACCTCACAGCGAGAGATACCTCACAGCGAGAGATACCTCACAGCGAGAGATATCTCACAGCGAGAGATACCTGACAGTGAGAGATGCCTCACAGTGAGAGATACCTCACAGCGAGAGATACCTGACAGTGAGAGATACCTCACAGTGAGAGATACCTCACAGTGAGAGATAGCTCACAGCTAGAGATACCTCACAGCGAGAGATACCTCACAGCGAGAGATACCTCACAGCGAGAGATACCTGACAGTGAGAGATACCTCATAGCGAGAGATACCTCACAGCGAGAGATACCTCACTGCGAGAGAAACCTCACAGCGAGAGATACCTCACAGCGAGAGATACCTCACAGCGAGGGATACCTCACAGGGAGAGATACCTCACAGTGAGAGATACCTCACAGCGACAGACAGCTCACAGCGAGAGATACCTCACAGCGACAGACAGCTCACAATGAGAGATATCTCACAGCGACAGGCAGCTCACAGCGAGGGATACCTCACAGCGAGAGAAACCTCACAGCGAGAGATACCTCACAGCGAGAGATACCTCACAGCGAGACATACCTCACAGCGAGACATACCTCACAGCGACAGAAACCTCACAGCGAGAGAAACCTCACAGCGTGAGAAACCTCACAGCGAGAGATACCTGACAGCGAGAGATACCTCACAGCGAGAGATACCTCACAGCGAGAGATACCTGACAGTGAGAGATACCTCACAGCGAGAGATACCTGACAGTGAGAGATACCTCACAGCGAGAGATACCTCACTGCGAGAGATACCTGAGAGTGAGAGATACCTCATAGCGAGAGATACCTCACAGCGAGAGATACCTCACAGCGAGAGATACCTCACAGCGAGAGATATCTCACAGCGAGAGATACCTGACAGTGAGAGATGCCTCACAGTGAGAGATACCTCACAGCGAGAGATACCTGACAGTGAGAGATACCTCACAGTGAGAGATACCTCACAGTGAGAGATAGCTCACAGCTAGAGATACCTCACAGCGAGAGATACCTCACAGCGAGAGATACCTCACAGCGAGAGATACCTGACAGTGAGAGATACCTCATAGCGAGAGATACCTCACAGCGAGAGATACCTCACTGCGAGAGAAACCTCACAGCGAGAGATACCTCACAGCGAGAGATACCTCACAGCGAGGGATACCTCACAGGGAGAGATACCTCACAGTGAGAGATACCTCACAGCGAGAGAAACCTCACAGCGAGAGATACCTCACAGCGAGAGATACCTCACAGCGAGGGATACCTCACAGGGAGATATAGCTCACGGAGAGAGATACCTCACAGGGAGAGATACCTCACAGTGAGGGATACCTCACAGCGAGAGATACCTCACAGCGAGAGATACCTCACAGCGAGAGATACCTGACAGCGAGAGATACCTCACAGCGAGAGATACCTCACGGCGAGTGATATCTCACAGCGACAGACAGCTCACAGCGAGAGATACCTCACAGCGAGAGATACTTCACAGCGAGAGATACCTCACAGCGAGAGATACCTCACCGTGAAAGATACACCACATCCAGGGATACATCACAGCGAGAGATACCTCACAGCGAGAGATACCTCATAGCGAGAGATACCTCACAGCGAGAGATACCTCACAGCGAGAGATACCTCACAGCAAGAGATACCTCACAGCGAGAGATGCCTCACAGCGAGAGATACCTCACAGCGAGAGATACCTCACAGCGGCAGACAGCTCTCAGCGAGAGATACCACACAGCGAGTGATACCTCACAGCGAGAGATGCCTCACAGCGAGAGATACCTCACAGCGAGAGATACCTCACAGCGAGAGATACGTCACAGCGAGAGATAACTCACAGCGAGAAATACCGCACATCGAGAGAAACCTCACAGCGAGAGATACCTCACAGCGAGAGATACCTCACAACGAGGGATACCGCACAGCGAGGGATACCTCACAGCGAGGGATACCTCACAGGGGGAGATACCTCACAGGGGGAGATACCTCACAGCGGGAGATACCTCACAGCGAGAAATACCTCACAGCGAGAGATATCTCACAGCGAGAGATACCGCACAGCGAGAGATACATCACAGCGAGTGATACGTCACAACGAGGGATACCTCACAGCGAGAGATACCTCACAGCGACGGATACCTCACAGCGAGGGATACCACACAGGGGGAGATACCTCACAGGGGGAGATACCTCACAGCGGGAGATACCTCACAGCGGGAGATACCTCACAGCGAGAGATACCTCACAGCGAGAGATACCTCACAGCGAGAGATACCTCACAGCGAGTGATACGTCACAACGAGAGATACCTCACAGCGAGGGATACCTCACAGCGGGAGATACCTCACAGCGAGAGATACCTCACAGCGACAGAAAGCTCACAGCGAGTGATACCTCATGGTCAGAGATACCTGAGAGCGAGAGAGAACTGAGAGCGAGAGATACCTCACAGCGAGAGATACCTCACAGCGAGAGATACCTCACAACGAGAGAAACCTCACAGCGAGAGATACCTCACAGCGAGAGATAACTCACAGCGGGAGATACCTCACAGCGAGAGATACCTGACAGTGAGAGATATCTCACAGCGAGAGATACCTCACAGCGAGAGATACCTCACAGCGAGAGATACCTCACAGCGAGAGATACCTCACAGTGAGAGATACCTCACAGTGAGAGATAGCTCACAGCGAGAGATACCTCACAGCGAGAGATACCTCATAGCGAGAGATACCTCACAGCGAGCGATACCTCACAGCGAGAGAAACCTCACAGCGAGAGATACCTCACAGCGAGAGATACCTCACAGCGAGGGATACCTCACAGGGAGAGATACCTCACAGTGAGAGATACCTCACAGCGAGAGATACCTGACAGCGAGAGATACCTCAGAGCGAGAGATACCTCACAGCAACAGATACCTCACAGCGAGAGATACCTCACAGCGAGGGATACCTCACAGGGATAGATACCTCACAGGGAGAGATACCTCACAGCGAGTGATATCTCACAGCGACTGACAACTCACAGCGAGAGATACCTCACAGCGAGAGATACTTCAAAGCGAGAGATACCTCACAGCGAGAGATACCTCACAGTGAAAGATAAACCACAGCCAGGGATACATCACAGCGAGAGATACCTCACAGCGAGAGATACCTCACAGCGAGAGATACCTCACAGCAAGAGATACCTCACAGCGAGAGATGCCTCACAGCGAGAGATACCTCACAGCGAGAGATACCTCACAGCGGCAGACAGCTCTCAGGGAGAGATACCTCACAGCGAATGATACCTCACACCAAGAGATACCTCACAGCGGGAGATGCCTCACAGCGAGAGATACCTCACAGCGAGAGATACCTCACAGCGAGAGATACCTCACAGCGAGAGATACGTCACAGCGAGAAATAACTCACAGCGAGAGATACCTCACAGCGAGAGAAACCTCACAGCGAGAGATAGCTCACAGCGAGAGAAACCTCACAGCGAAAGATACCTCACAGCGACAGAAAGCTCACAGCGAGTCATACGTCACAACGAGGGATACCTCACAGCGAGAGATACCTCACAGCGGGAGATACCTCACAGCGAGAGATACCTCACAGCGACAGAAAGCTCACAGCGAGTGATACCTCATGGTCAGAGATACCTGATAGCGAGAGAGAACTGAGAGCGAGAGATACCTCACAGCGAGAGATACCTCACAGCGAGAGATACCTCACAGCGAGAGAAACCTCACAGCGAGAGATACCTCACAGCGAGAGATATGTCACAACGAGGGATATCGCACAACGAGGGATACCGCACAGCGAGGGATACCTCACAGCGGGAGATGCCTCACAGCGGGAGATGCCTCACAGCGGGAGATGCCTCACAGCGGGAGATACCTCACAGCGAGAGATACCTCACAGCGAGAGATACCTCACAGCGAGAGATACCTCACAGCGAGGGATACGTCACAACGAGAGATACCTCAAAGCGAGAGATACCTCACAGCGAGCGATACCTCACAGCGAGAGATACCTCACAGCGACAGACAGCTCACAGCGAGAGATACTTCACAGCGACAGACAGCTCACAGTGAGAGATACCTCACAGCGAGAGATACGTCACAGCGAGAGATACGTCACAGCGAGAGATACCTCACAGCGAGAGAAACCTCACAGCGTGAGAAACCTCACAACGAGAGATACCTCACAGCGAGAGATACCTCACAGCGAGAGATACCTCACAGCGAGAGATACGTCACAGCGAGAAATAACTCACAGCGAGAGATACCTCACAGCGAGAGAAACCTCACAGCGAGAGATACCTCACAGCGAGAGAAAACTCACAGCGAAAGATACCTCACAGCGACAGATACCTCACAACGAGGGATACCGCACAGCGAGGGATACCTCACAGCGAGGGATACCTCACAGGGGGAGATACCTCACAGCGGGAGATACCTCACAGCGAGAGATACCTCACCGCGAGAGATACCTCACAGCGAGAGATACCTCACAGCGAGAGATACCTCACAGCGAGAGATACCTCACAGCGAGTCATACGTCACAACGAGGGATACCTCACAGCGAGAGATACCTCACAGCGGGAGATACCTCACAGCGAGAGATACCTCACAGCGACAGAAAGCTCACAGCGAGTGATACCTCATGGTCAGAGATACCTGATAGCGAGAGAGAACTGAGAGCGAGAGATACCTCACAGCAAGAGATACCTCACAGCGAGAGATACCTCACAGCGAGAGATACCTCACAGCGAGAGATACCTCACAGCGAGAGAAACCTCACAGCGAGAGATACCTCACAGCGAGAGATATGTCACAACGAGGGATACCGCACAGCGAGGGATACCGCACAGCGAGGGATACCTCACAGCGGGAGATGCCTCACAGCGGGAGATGCCTCACAGCGGGAGATGCCTCACAGCGGGAGATACCTCACAGCGAAAGATACCTCACAGCGAGAGATACCTCACAGCGAGAGATACCTCACAGCGAGGGATACGTCACAACGAGAGATACCTCAAAACGAGAGATACCTCACAGCGAGCGATACCTCACAGCGAGAGAAACCTCACAGCGAGAGATACTTCACAGCGACAGACAGCTCACAGTGAGAGATACCTCACAGCGAGAGATACGTCACAGCGAGAGATACGTCACAGCGAGAGATACCTCACAGCGAGAGAAACCTCACAGCGAGAGAAACCTCACAACGAGAGATACCTCACGGCGAGAGATACCTCACGGCGCGACATACCTCACGGCGAGAGATACCTCACGGTGAGAGATACGTCACAGCGAGCGAAATCTCACAGCGAGCGATACCTCACAGCGAGCGATACCTCACAGCGAGCGATACCTCACAGCGAGCGATGCCTCACAGCGAGAGATAACTCAAAGCGAGAGATACCTCACAGCGAGCGATACCTCACAGCGAGAGATACTTCACAGCGACAGACAGCTCACAGCGAGAGATACTTCACAGCGACAGACAGCTCACAGTGAGAGATACCTCACAGCGAGGGATACCTTACAGCGAGAGATACCTCACAGCGATAGATACCTCACAGCGAGCGATACCTCACAGCGAGAGATACCTCAAAGCGACAGACAGCTCACAGCGAGAGATACCTCACTGCGACAGACAGCTCACAGTGAGAGATACCTCACAGCGACAGGCAGCTCACAGCAAGGGATACCTCACAGCAAGAGAAACCTCACAGCGAGAGATACCTCACACCGAGAGATACCTCACAGCGAGACATACCTCACAGCGAGAGAAACCTCACAGCGAGAGAAACCTCACAGCGAGAGAAACCTCACAGCGAGAGAAACCTCACAGCGAGAGATACCTGACAGCGAGAGATACCTCACAGTGAGAGATACCTCACAGCGAGAGATACCTCACAGCGAGAGATACCTGACAATGAGAGATACCTCACAGCGAGAGTTACCTCACAGCGAGAGATACCTCACAGCGAGAGATACCTCACAGCGAGAGATACCTCACAGCGAGAGATATCTCACAGCGAGGGATAGCTCACAGCGAGAGATACCTCACAGCGAGAGATGCCTCACAGCGAGAGATACCTCACAGCGAGAGATACCTCACAGCGGCAGACAGCTCTCAGCGAGAGATACCTCACAGCGATTGATACCTCACACCAAGAGATACCTCACAGCGAGAGATGCCTCACAGCGAGAGATACCTCACAGCGAGAGATACCTCACAGCGAGAGATACGTCACAGCGAGAAATAACTCACAGCGAGAGATACCTCACAGCGAGAGAAACCTCACAGCGAGAGATACCTCACAGCGAGAGAAACCTCACAGCGAGAGATACCTCACAGCGAGAGATACCTCACAACGAAGGATACCGCACAGCGAGGGATACCTCACAGCGATGGATACCTCACAGGGGGAGATACCTCACAGCGGGAGATACCTCACAGCGAGAGATACCTCACAGCGAGAGATACCTCACAGCGAGAGATACCTCACAGCGAGAGATACCTCACAGCGAGAGATACCTCACAGCGAGTGATACGTCACAACGAGGGATACCTCTCAGCGAGAGATACCTCACAGCGACAGAAAGCTCACAGCGAGTGATACCTCATGGTCAGAGATACCTGAGAGCGAGAGAGAACTGAGAGCGAGAGATACCTCACAGCGAGAGATACCTCACAACGAGAGATACCTCACAGCGAGAGATATGTCACAACGAGGGATACCGCACAGCGAGGGATACCGCACAGCGAGGGATACCTCACAGCGGGAGATGCCTCACAGCGGGAGATGCCTCACAGCGGGAGATGCCTCACAGTGAGAGATACCTCACAGCGAGAGATACCTGACAGTGAGAGATACCTCATAGCGAGAGATACCTCACAGCGAGCGATACCTCACAGCGAGAGATACCTCACAGCGACAGACAGCTCACAGCGAGAGATACTTCACAGCAACAGACAGCTCACAGTGAGAGATACCTCACAGCGAGAGATACGTCACAGCGAGAGATACGTCACAGCGAGAGAAACCACACAACGAGAGATACCTCACAGCGAGAGAAACCTCACGGCGAGAGATACCTCACAGCGAGAGATACCTCACAGCGAGAGATACCTCACAGCGAGAGATATCTCACAGCGAGAGATACCTGACAGTGAGAGATGCCTCACAGTGAGACATACCTCACAGCGAGAAATACCTCACAGTGAGAGATACCTCACAGTGAGAGATACCTCACAGTGAGAGATAGCTCACAGCGAGAGATACCTCACAGCGAGAGATACCTCACAGCGAGAGATACCTCACAGCGAGGGATACCTCACAGGGAGAGATACCTCACAGTGAGAGATACCTCACAGCGAGAGATACATGACAGTGAGAGATACCTCACAGCGAGAGATACCTCACAGCGAGAGAAACCTCACAGCGAGAGATACCTCACAGCGAGAGATACCTCACAGCGAGGGATACCTCACAGGGACAGATACCTCACGGAGAGAGATACCTCATGGAGAGATACCTCACAGCGAGGGATACCTCACAGCGAGAGATACCTCACAGCGAGAGATACTTCACAGCGAGGGATACCTCACAGCGAGAGATACCTCAGAGCGAGAGATACCTGACAGCGAGAGATACCTCAGAGCGCGAGATACTTCAGAGCGAGAGATACCTCACAGCAAGAGATACCTCACAGCAAGAGATACCTCACAGCGAGAGATACCTCACAGCGAGGGATACCTCACAGGGATAGATACCTCACAGGGAGAGATACCTCACAGCGAGTGATATCTCACAGCGACAGACAGCTCACAGTGAGAGATACCTCACAGCGAGAGATACTTCACAGCGAGAGATACCTCACAGCGAGAGATACCTCACAGTGAAAGATACACCACAGCCAGGGATACATCACAGCGAGAGATGCCTCACAGCGAGAGATGCCTCACAGCGAGAGAAACCTCACAGCGAGAGATACTTCACAGCGAGGGATACTTCACAGCGAGAGATACCTCACGGAGAGATACCTCACAGCGAGGGATACCTCACAGCGAGAGATACCTCACAGCGAGAGATACTTCACAGCGAGGGATACCTCACAGCGAGAGATACCTCACAGCGAGAGATACCTGACAGCGAGAGATACCTCAGAGCGAGAGATACCTCACAGCAAGAGATACCTCACAGCGAGAGATACCTCACAGCGAGGGATACCTCACAGGGATAGATACCTCACAGGGAGAGATACCTCACAGCGAGTGATATCTCACAGCGACAGACAGCTCACAGCGAGAGATACCTCAGAGCGAGAGATACTTCACAGCGAGAGATACCTCACAGCGAGAGATACCTCACAGTGAAAGATACACCACAGCCAGGGATACATCACAGCGAGAGATACCTCACAGCGAGAGATACCTCACAGCGAGGGATACCACACAGCGAGAGATACCTCACAGCAAGAGATACCTCACAGCGAGAGATGCCTCACAGCGAGAGATACCTCACAACAAAGGATACCGCACAGCGAGGGATACCTCACAGCGATGGATACCTCACAGGGGGAGATACCTCACAGCGGGAGATACCTCACAGCGAGAGATACCTCACAGCGAGAGATACCTCACAGCGAGAGATACCTCACAGCGAGAGATGCCTCACAGCGAGAGATACCTCACAGCGAGAGATACCTCACAGCGGCAGACAGCTCTCAGCGAGAGATACCTCACAGCGATTGATACCTCACACCAAGAGATACCTCACAGCGAGAGATGCCTCACAGCGAGAGATACCTCACAGCGAGAGATACCTCACAGCGAGAGATACGTCACAGCGAGAAATAACTCACAGCGAGAGATACCTCACAGCGAGAGAAACCTCACAGCGAGAGATACCTCACAGCGAGAGAAACCTCACAGCGAGAGATACCTCACAGCGAGAGATACCTCACAACGAAGGATACCGCACAGCGAGGGATACCTCACAGCGATGGATACCTCACAGGGGGAGATACCTCACAGCGGGAGATACCTCACAGCGAGAGATACCTCACAGCGAGAGATACCTCACAGCGAGAGATACCTCACAGCGAGAGATACCTCACAGCGAGAGATACCTCACAGCGAGTGATACGTCACAACGAGGGATACCTCTCAGCGAGAGATACCTCACAGCGGGAGATACCTCACAGCGAGAGATACCTCACAGCGACAGAAAGCTCACAGCGAGTGATACCTCATGGTCAGAGATACCTGAGAGCGAGAGAGAACTGAGAGCGAGAGATACCTCACAGCGAGAGATACCTCACAGCGAGAGATACCTCACAGCGAGAGATATGTCACAACGAGGGATACCGCACAGCGAGGGATACCGCACAGCGAGGGATACCTCACAGCGGGAGATGCCTCACAGCGGGAGATGCCTCACAGCGGGAGATGCCTCACAGTGAGAGATACCTCACAGCGAGAGATACCTGACAGTGAGAGATACCTCATAGCGAGAGATACCTCACAGCGAGCGATACCTCACAGCGAGAGATACCTCACAGCGACAGACAGCTCACAGCGAGAGATACTTCACAGCAACAGACAGCTCACAGTGAGAGATACCTCACAGCGAGAGATACGTCACAGCGAGAGATACGTCACAGCGAGAGAAACCACACAACGAGAGATACCTCACAGCGAGAGAAACCTCACAACGAGAGATACCTTACGGCGAGAAATACCTCACAGTGAGAGATACCTCACAGTGAGAGATACCTCACAGTGAGAGATAGCTCACAGCGAGAGATACCTCACAGCGAGAGATACCTCACAGTGAGAGATACCTCACAGCGAGAGAAAACTGACAGTGAGAGATACCTCATAGCGAGAGATACCTCACAGCGAGCGATACCTCACAGTGAGAGATACCTCACAGTGAGAGATAGCTCACAGCGAGAGATACCTCACAGCGAGAGATACCTCACAGTGACAGATACCTCACAGCGAGAGATACCTGACAGTGAGAGATACCTCATAGCGAGAGATACCTCACAGCGAGCGATACCTCACAGCGAGAGAAACCTCACAGCGAGAGATACCTCACAGCGAGAGATACCTCACAGCGAGGGATACCTCACAGGGAGAGATACCTCACAGTGAGAGATACCTCACAGCGAAAGATACATGACAGTGAGAGATACCTCACAGCGAGAGATACCTCACAGCGAGAGAAACCTCACAGCGAGAGATACCTCACAGCGAGAGATACCTCACAGCGAGGGATACCTCACAGGGACAGATACCTCACGGAGAGAGATACCTCACGGAGAGATACCTCACAGCGAGGGATACCTCACAGCGAGAGATACTTCACAGCGAGGGATACCTCAGAGCGAGAGATACCTGACAGCGAGAGATACCTCAGAGCGCGAGATACTTCAGAGCGAGAGATACCTCACAGCAAGAGATACCTCACAGCAAGAGATACCTCACAGCGAGAGATACCTCACAGCGAGGGATACCTCACAGGGATAGATACCTCACAGGGAGAGATACCTCACAGCGAGTGATATCTCACAGCGACAGACAGCTCACAGCGAGAGATACCTCACAGCGAGAGATACTTCACAGCGAGAGATACCTCACAGCGAGAGATACCTCACAGTGAAAGATACACCACAGCCAGGGATACATCACAGCGAGAGATGCCTCACAGCGAGAGATACCTCACAGCGAGAGAAACCTCACAGCGAGAGATACTTCACAGCGAGGGATACTTCACAGCGAGAGATACCTCACGGAGAGATACCTCACAGCGAGGGATACCTCACAGCGAGAGATACCTCACAGCGAGAGATACTTCACAGCGAGGGATACCTCACAGCGACAGATACCTCACAGCGAGAGATACCTGACAGCGAGAGATACCTCAGAGCGAGAGATACCTCACAGCAAGAGATACCTCACAGCGAGAGATACCTCACAGCGAGGGATACCTCACAGGGATAGATACCTCACAGGGAGAGATACCTCACAGCGAGTGATATCTCACAGCGACAGACAGCTCACAGCGAGAGATACCTCAGAGCGAGAGATACTTCACAGCGAGAGATACCTCACAGCGAGAGATACCTCACAGTGAAAGATACACTACAGCCAGGGATACATCACAGCGAGAGATACCTCACAGCGAGAGATACCTCACAGCGAGAGATACCACACAGCGAGAGATACCTCACAGCAAGAGATACCTCACAGCGAGAGATGCCTCACAGCGAGAGATACCTCACAGCGAGAGATACCTCACAGCGGCAGACAGCTCTCAGCGAGAGATACCTCACAGCGATTGATACCTCACACCAAGAGATACCTCACAGCGAGAGATACCTCACAGCGAGAGATACGTCACAGCGAGAACTAACTCACAGCGAGAGATACCTCAAAGCGAGAGAAACCTCACAGCGAGAGATACCTCACAGCGAGAGAAACCTCACAGCGAGAGATACCTCACAGCGAGAGATACCTCACAACGAGGGATACCGCATAGCGAGGGATACCTCACAGCGAGGGATACGTCACAACGAGAGATACCTCACAGCGAGAGATACCTCACAGCGAGAGATACCTCACAGCGAGAGATACCTCACAACGAGAGAAACCTCACAGCGAGAGATACCTCACAGCGAGAGATATGTCACAATGAGGGAAACCGCACAGCGAGGGATACCGCACAGCGAGGGATACCTCACAGCGGGAGATGCCTCACAGCGGGAGGTGCCTCACAGCGGGAGATATCTCACAGCGAGAGATACCTCACAGCGAGAGATACGTCACAACGAGGGATACCTCACAGCGAGAGATACCTCACAGCGAGGGATACCTCACAGCGGGAGATACCTCACAGTGACAGACAGCTCACAGCAAGTGATACCTCACAGCGAGAGATACCTCATGGTCAGAGAGACCTGAGAGCGAGAGAGAACTGAGAGCGAGAGATACCTCACAGGGAGAGATACCTCACAGGGAGCGATACCTCACAGGGAGAGATACCTCACAGCGACAGACAGCTCTCAGCGAGAGATACCTCACAGCGAGAGATACCTCACAGCGAGAGATACCTCACAGCGAGAGATACTTCACAGCGTGGGATACCTCACAGCGAGAGATATCTCACAGCGAGAGATACCTGACAGCGAGAGATACCTCACAGCGAGAGATACCTCACAGCGAGAGATACCTCACAGCGAGAGATACCTCACAGCGAGGGATACCTCACAGGGAGAGATACCTCACAGGGAGAGATACCTCACAGCGAGTGATATCTCACAGCGACAGACAGCTCACAGCGAGAGGTACGTCACAGCGAGAGATACTTCACAGCGAGAGATACCTCACAGCGAGAGATACCTCACAGCGAGAAATACCTCACAGCGAGAGATACCTCACAGCGAGAGATACCTCACAGCGAGAGTTACCTCACAGCGACAGAAAGCTCACAGCGAGTGATACCCCACAGCGAGAGAAACCTCATAGCGAAAGATACCTCACAACGAGAGAAACCTCACAGCGAGAGATACCTCACAGCGAGAGATATGTCACAACGAGGGATACCGCACAGCGGGAGATGCCTCACATCGGGAGATGCCTCACAGCGGGAGATACCTCACAGCGAGAGATACCTCACAGCGAGAGATACCTCACAGCGAGAGATACCTTACAGCGAGAGATACGTCACAACGAGGGAGACCTCACAGTGAGAGATACGTCACAGCGAGAGATACCTCACAGCGAGAGATACGTCACAGCGAGAGATACGTCACAGCGAGAGAAACCTCACAGCGAGAGATACCTCACAGCGAGAGAAACCTCACAACGAGAGATACCTCACGGCGAGAGATACCTCACGGCGAGACATACCTCACGGCGAGAGATTCCTCACGGCGAGAGATACCTCACGGTGAGGGATACCTCACAGCGAGCGATATCTCACAGCGAGCGATACCTCACAGCGAGCGATGCATCACAGCGAGAGATACCTCACAGCGAGAGATACCTCAAAGCGAGAGATACCTCACAGCGAGCGATACCTCACAGCGAGAGATAACTCACAGCGACAGACAGCTCACAGCGAGAGATACTTCACAGCGACAGACAGCTCACAGTGAGAGATACCTCACAGCGAGGGATACCTCACAGCGAGAGATACCTCACAGCGAGAGATACCTCACAGCGATAGATACCTCACAGCTAGCGATCCCTCACAGCGAGAGATACCTCACAGCGACAGACAGCTCACAGCGAGAGACACCTCACTGCGACAGACAGCTCACAGTGAGAGATACCTCACAGCGACAGGCAGCTCACAGCGAGGGATACCTCACAGCGAGAGAAACCTCACAGCGAGAGATACCTCACAGCAAGTGATATCTCACAGCGAGTGATATCTCACAGCGACAGACAGCTCACAGCGAGAGATACCTCACAGCGAGAGATACTTCACAGCGAGAGATACCTCACAGTGAAAGATACACCACAGCCAGGGATACATCACAGCGAGAGATACCTCACAGCGAGAGGTGCCTCACAGCGAGAGATACCTCACAGTGAGAGATACCTCACAGCGGCAGACAGCTCTCAGCGAGCGATACCTCACAGCGAGTGATACCTCACAGCAAGAGATACCTCACAGCGAGAGATGCCTCACAGCGAGAGATGCCTCACAGCGAGAGATACCTCACAGCGAGAGATACCTCACAGCGAGAGATACGTCACAGCGAGAGATAACTCACAGCGAGAGATACCTCACAGCGAGAGAAACCTCACAGCGAGAGATACCTCACAACGAGGGATACCGCACAGCGAGGGATACATCACAGTGAGGGATACCTCACAGGGGGAGATACCTCACAGCGAGAGATACCTCACAGCGGCAGACAGCTCTCAGCGAGAGATACTTCACAGCGAGTGATACCTCACAGCAAGAGATACCTCACAGCGACAGATGCCTCACAGCGAGAGATACCTCACAGCGAGAGATACCTCACAGCGAGAGATACGTCACAGCGAGAGATAACTCACAACGAGAGATACCTCACAGCGAGAGATACCTCACAGCGAGAGATACCTCACAACAAGAGATACCGCAAAGCGAGGGATACCTCACAGCGAGGGATACCTCACAGGGGGAGATACCTCACAGCGGGAGATACTTCACAGCGAGAGATACCTCACAGCGAGAGATACCTCACAGCGAGAGATACCTCACAGCGAGTGATACGTCACAACGAGGGATACCTCACAGCGAGAGATACCACACAGCGGGAGATACCTCACAGCGAGAGATACCTCACAGCGAGAGATACCTCACAGCGACAGAAAGCTCACAGCGAGTGATACCTCATGGTCAGAGATACCTGAGAGCGAGAGAGAACTGAGAGCGAGAGATACCTCACAGCGAGAGATACCTCACAGCGAGTGATACGTCACAACGAGGGATACCTCACAGCGAGAGATACCACACAGCGAGAGATACCTCACAGCGAGAGATACCTCACAACGAGACAAACCTCACAGCGAGAGATACCTCACAGCGAGAGATATGTCACAACGAGGGATACCGCACAGCGAGGGATACCGCACAGTGAGTGATACCTCACAGCGGGAGATGCCTCACAGCGGGAGATGCCTCACAGCGGGAGATGCCTCACAGCGGGAGATACCTCACAGCGAGAGATACCTCACAGCGGGAGATACCTCACAGTGACAGACAGCTCACAGCGAGTGATACCTCACAGCGAGAGATACCTCATGGTCAGAGATACCTGAGAGCGAGAGAGACCTGAGAGCGAGAGATACCTCACAGGGAGAGATACCTCACAGGGAGAGATACCTCACAGCGACAGACAGTTCTCAGCGAGAGATACCTCACAGCGAGAGATACCTCACAGGGAGAGATACCTCACAGCGAGAGATACCTCACAGGGAGAGATACCTCACAGCGAGAGATACCTCACAGGGAGAGATACCTCACAGCGACAGACAGCTCTCAGCGAGAGATACCTCACAGCGAGAGATACCTCACAGGGAGATATACCTCACAGCGACAGACAGCTCTCAGCGAGAGATACCTCACAGCGAGAGATACGTCACAACGAGGGATACCGCACAGCGAGGGATACCTCACAGCGGGAGATACTTCACAGCGAGAGAAAGCTCACAACGAGTGATACCTCACAGCGAGACAAACCTCACAACGAGAGATACCTCACAGCAAGGGATACCTCACAGCGGGAGATACCTCACAGCGAGAGATACCTCACAGCGAGAGATACCTCACAGTGAGGGATACCTCACAGCGAGAGATACCGCACAGCGAGAGATACCGCACTGCGAGAGAAACCTCACAGCGAGAGATACCTCACAGCGAGAGATACCTCACAGCGAGAGATACCTCACAGCGAGAGATACCTCACAGCGAGAGATACCTCACAGCGAGAGTAACCTCACAGCGAGAGATACCTCACGGCGGGCGATACCTCACGGCGAGAGGTACCTCACAGCGAGAGAAACCTCACGGCGAGAGATACCTCACGGCGAGAGATACCTCACGGCGAGAGATACCTCACAGTGAGCGATACCTCACAGCGACAGATACCTCACAGTGAGAGATACCTAACAGCGAGAGATACCTCACAGCGAGTGATACCTCAAACGAGAGACACCTCACAGCAAGAGATACCTCACAGCGAGAGATACCTCACAGTGAGAGATACCTCACAGCGAGAGATACCTCACAGCGAGTGATACCTCACAGCGAGCGATACCTCACAGAGAGAGATACCTCAAACGAGAGACACCTCACAGCGAGAGATACCTCACAGCGAGAGATACCTCACAGCGAGAAATACCTCACAGCGAGAGATTCCTCACAGTAAGAGATACCTCACAGCGAGAGAAACCTCACAGCGAGGGATACCTCACAGCGAGAGATACCTCACAGCGAGAGATACCTCACAGTGAGAGATACCTCACAGCGAGAGATACCTCACAGCGAGAGATACATCACAGCGAGAGATAGCTCACAGCAAGAGATACCTCACAGCGAGAGATACCTCACAGCGAGGGATACCTCCCAGGGGGCAATACCTCACAGCGAGAGATCCCTCACAGCGAGAGATACCTCACAGCGAGAAATACCTCACAGCGAGAGATACCTCACAGCGAGAGATACCTCACAGCGACAGACAGCTCACAGCGAGAGATACCTCACAGCGACAGACAGCTCACAGCGAGAGATACCTCACAGCGAGAGATACCTCACTGCGAGAGATACCTCACAGCGAGAGATACCTCACAGCGACAGACAGCTCACAGCGAGAGATACCTCACAGCGACAGACAGCTCACAGCGAGAGATACCTCACAGCGAGAGATACCTCACAGCGGGAGATACCTCACAGCGAGGGATACCTCACAGGGAGAGATACCTCACAGTGAGAGATACCTCACAGCGAGAGATACATGACAGTGAGAGATACCTCACAGCGAGAGATACCTCACAGCGAGAGAAACCTCACAGCGAGAGATACCTCACAGCGAGAGATACCTCACAGCGAGGGATACCTCACAGGGACAGATACCTCACGGAGAGAGATACCTCATGGAGAGATACCTCACAGCGAGGGATACCTCACAGCGAGAGATACCTCACAGCGAGAGATACTTCACAGCGAGGGATACCTCACAGCGAGAGATACCTCAGAGCGAGAGATACCTGACAGCGAGAGATACCTCAGAGCGCGAGATACTTCAGAGCGAGAGATACCTCACAGCAAGAGATACCTCACAGCAAGAGATACCTCACAGCGAGAGATACCTCACAGCGAGGGATACCTCACAGGGATAGATACCTCACAGGGAGAGATACCTCACAGCGAGTGATATCTCACAGCGACAGACAGCTCACAGCGAGAGATACCTCACAGCGAGAGATACTTCACAGCGAGAGATACCTCACAGCGAGAGATACCTCACAGTGAAAGATACACCACAGCCAGGGATACATCACAGCGAGAGATGCCTCACAGCGAGAGATGCCTCACAGCGAGAGAAACCTCACAGCGAGAGATACTTCACAGCGAGGGATACTTCACAGCGAGAGATACCTCACGGAGAGATACCTCACAGCGAGGGATACCTCACAGCGAGAGATACCTCACAGCGAGAGATACTTCACAGCGAGGGATACCTCACAGCGAGAGATACCTCACAGCGAGAGATACCTGACAGCGAGAGATACCTCAGAGCGAGAGATACCTCACAGCAAGAGATACCTCACAGCGAGAGATACCTCACAGCGAGGGATACCTCACAGGGATAGATACCTCACAGGGAGAGATACCTCACAGCGAGTGATATCTCACAGCGACAGACAGCTCACAGCGAGAGATACCTCAGAGCGAGAGATACTTCACAGCGAGAGATACCTCACAGCGAGAGATACCTCACAGTGAAAGATACACCACAGCCAGGGATACATCACAGCGAGAGATACCTCACAGCGAGAGATACCTCACAGCGAGGGATACCACACAGCGAGAGATACCTCACAGCAAGAGATACCTCACAGCGAGAGATGCCTCACAGCGAGAGATACCTCACAACAAAGGATACCGCACAGCGAGGGATACCTCACAGCGATGGATACCTCACAGGGGGAGATACCTCACAGCGGGAGATACCTCACAGCGAGAGATACCTCACAGCGAGAGATACCTCACAGCGAGAGATACCTCACAGCGAGAGATGCCTCACAGCGAGAGATACCTCACAGCGAGAGATACCTCACAGCGGCAGACAGCTCTCAGCGAGAGATACCTCACAGCGATTGATACCTCACACCAAGAGATACCTCACAGCGAGAGATGCCTCACAGCGAGAGATACCTCACAGCGAGAGATACCTCACAGCGAGAGATACGTCACAGCGAGAAATAACTCACAGCGAGAGATACCTCACAGCGAGAGAAACCTCACAGCGAGAGATACCTCACAGCGAGAGAAACCTCACAGCGAGAGATACCTCACAGCGAGAGATACCTCACAACGAAGGATACCGCACAGCGAGGGATACCTCACAGCGATGGATACCTCACAGGGGGAGATACCTCACAGCGGGAGATACCTCACAGCGAGAGATACCTCACAGCGAGAGATACCTCACAGCGAGAGATACCTCACAGCGAGAGATGCCTCACAGCGAGAGATACCTCACAGCGAGTGATACGTCACAACGAGGGATACCTCTCAGCGAGAGATACCTCACAGCGGGAGATACCTCACAGCGAGAGATACCTCACAGCGACAGAAAGCTCACAGCGAGTGATACCTCATGGTCAGAGATACCTGAGAGCGAGAGAGAACTGAGAGCGAGAGATACCTCACAGCGAGAGATACCTCACAGCGAGAGATACCTCACAGCGAGAGATATGTCACAACGAGGGATACCGCACAGCGAGGGATACCGCACAGCGAGGGATACCTCACAGCGGGAGATGCCTCACAGCGGGAGATGCCTCACAGCGGGAGATGCCTCACAGTGAGAGATACCTCACAGCGAGAGATACCTGACAGTGAGAGATACCTCATAGCGAGAGATACCTCACAGCGAGCGATACCTCACAGCGAGAGATACCTCACAGCGACAGACAGCTCACAGCGAGAGATACTTCACAGCAACAGACAGCTCACAGTGAGAGATACCTCACAGCGAGAGATACGTCACAGCGAGAGATACGTCACAGCGAGAGAAACCACACAACGAGAGATACCTCACAGCGAGAGAAACCTCACAACGAGAGATACCTCACGGCGAGAAATACCTCACAGTGAGAGATACCTCACAGTGAGAGATACCTCACAGTGAGAGATAGCTCACAGCGAGAGATACCTCACAGCGAGAGATACCTCACAGTGAGAGATACCTCACAGCGAGAGAAAACTGACAGTGAGAGATACCTCATAGCGAGAGATACCTCACAGCGAGCGATACCTCACAGTGAGAGATACCTCACAGTGAGAGATAGCTCACAGCGAGAGATACCTCACAGCGAGAGATACCTCACAGTGACAGATACCTCACAGCGAGAGATACCTGACAGTGAGAGATACCTCATAGCGAGAGATACCTCACAGCGAGCGATACCTCACAGCGAGAGAAACCTCACAGCGAGAGATACCTCACAGCGAGAGATACCTCACAGCGAGGGATACCTCACAGGGAGAGATACCTCACAGTGAGAGATACCTCACAGCGAAAGATACATGACAGTGAGAGATACCTCACAGCGAGAGATACCTCACAGCGAGAGAAACCTCACAGCGAGAGATACCTCACAGCGAGAGATACCTCACAGCGAGGGATACCTCACAGGGACAGATACCTCACGGAGAGAGATACCTCACGGAGAGATACCTCACAGCGAGGGATACCTCACAGCGAGAGATACTTCACAGCGAGGGATACCTCAGAGCGAGAGATACCTGACAGCGAGAGATACCTCAGAGCGCGAGATACTTCAGAGCGAGAGATACCTCACAGCAAGAGATACCTCACAGCAAGAGATACCTCACAGCGAGAGATACCTCACAGCGAGGGATACCTCACAGGGATAGATAACTCACAGGGAGAGATACCTCACAGCGAGTGATATCTCACAGCGACAGACAGCTCACAGCGAGAGATACCTCACAGCGAGAGATACTTCACAGCGAGAGATACCTCACAGCGAGAGATACCTCACAGTGAAAGATACACCACAGCCAGGGATACATCACAGCGAGAGATGCCTCACAGCGAGAGATACCTCACAGCGAGAGAAACCTCACAGCGAGAGATACTTCACAGCGAGGGATACTTCACAGCGAGAGATACCTCACGGAGAGATACCTCACAGCGAGGGATACCTCACAGCGAGAGATACCTCACAGCGAGAGATACTTCACAGCGAGGGATACCTCACAGCGAGAGATACCTCACAGCGAGAGATACCTGACAGCGAGAGATACCTCAGAGCGAGAGATACCTCACAGCAAGAGATACCTCACAGCGAGAGATACCTCACAGCGAGGGATACCTCACAGGGATAGATACCTCACAGGGAGAGATACCTCACAGCGAGTGATATCTCACAGCGACAGACAGCTCACAGCGAGAGATACCTCAGAGCGAGAGATACTTCACAGCGAGAGATACCTCACAGCGAGAGATACCTCACAGTGAAAGATACACTACAGCCAGGGATACATCACAGCGAGAGATACCTCACAGCGAGAGATACCTCACAGCGAGAGATACCACACAGCGAGAGATACCTCACAGCAAGAGATACCTCACAGCGAGAGATGCCTCACAGCGAGAGATACCTCACAGCGAGAGATACCTCACAGCGGCAGACAGCTCTCAGCGAGAGATACCTCACAGCGATTGATACCTCACACCAAGAGATACCTCACAGCGAGAGATACCTCACAGCGAGAGATACGTCACAGCGAGAACTAACTCACAGCGAGAGATACCTCAAAGCGAGAGAAACCTCACAGCGAGAGATACCTCACAGCGAGAGAAACCTCACAGCGAGAGATACCTCACAGCGAGAGATACCTCACAACGAGGGATACCGCATAGCGAGGGATACCTCACAGCGAGGGATACGTCACAACGAGAGATACCTCACAGCGAGAGATACCTCACAGCGAGAGATACCTCACAGCGAGAGATACCTCACAACGAGAGAAACCTCACAGCGAGAGATACCTCACAGCGAGAGATATGTCACAATGAGGGAAACCGCACAGCGAGGGATACCGCACAGCGAGGGATACCTCACAGCGGGAGATGCCTCACAGCGGGAGGTGCCTCACAGCGGGAGATATCTCACAGCGAGAGATACCTCACAGCGAGAGATACGTCACAACGATGGATACCTCACAGCGAGAGATACCTCACAGCGAGGGATACCTCACAGCGGGAGATACCTCACAGTGACAGACAGCTCACAGCAAGTGATACCTCACAGCGAGAGATACCTCATGGTCAGAGAGACCTGAGAGCGAGAGAGAACTGAGAGCGAGAGATACCTCACAGGGAGAGATACCTCACAGGGAGCGATACCTCACAGGGAGAGATACCTCACAGCGACAGACAGCTCTCAGCGAGAGATACCTCACAGCGAGAGATACCTCACAGCGAGAGATACCTCACAGCGCGAGATACTTCACAGCGTGGGATACCTCACAGCGAGAGATATCTCACAGCGAGAGATACCTGACAGCGAGAGATACCTCACAGCGAGAGATACCTCACAGCGAGAGATACCTCACAGCGAGGGATACCTCACAGGGAGAGATACCTCACAGGGAGAGATACCGCACAGCGAGTGATATCTCACAGCGACAGACAGCTCACAGCGAGAGGTACGTCACAGCGAGAGATACTTCACAGCGAGAGATACCTCACAGCGAGAGATACCTCACAGCGAGAAATACCTCACAGCGAGAGATACCTCACAGCGAGAGATACCTCACAGCGAGAGTTACCTCACAGCGACAGAAAGCTCACAGCGAGTGATACCCCACAGCGAGAGAAACCTCATAGCGAAAGATACCTCACAACGAGAGAAACCTCACAGCGAGAGATACCTCACAGCGAGAGATATGTCACAACGAGGGATACCGCACAGCGGGAGATGCCTCACATCGGGAGATGCCTCACAGCGGGAGATACCTCACAGCGAGAGATACCTCACAGCGAGAGATACCTCACAGCGAGAGATACCTTACAGCGAGAGATACGTCACAACGAGGGAGACCTCACAGTGAGAGATACGTCACAGCGAGAGATACCTCACAGCGAGAGATACGTCACAGCGAGAGATACGTCACAGCGAGAGAAACCTCACAGCGAGAGATACCTCACAGCGAGAGAAACCTCACAACGAGAGATACCTCACGGCGAGAGATACCTCACGGCGAGACATACCTCACGGCGAGAGATTCCTCACGGCGAGAGATACCTCACGGTGAGGGATACCTCACAGCGAGCGATATCTCACAGCGAGCGATACCTCACAGCGAGCGATGCATCACAGCGAGAGATACCTCACAGCGAGAGATACCTCAAAGCGAGAGATACCTCACAGCGAGCGATACCTCACAGCGAGAGATAACTCACAGCGACAGACAGCTCACAGCGAGAGATACTTCACAGCGACAGACAGCTCACAGTGAGAGATACCTCACAGCGAGGGATACCTCACAGCGAGAGATACCTCACAGCGAGAGATACCTCACAGCGATAGATACCTCACAGCTAGCGATCCCTCACAGCGAGAGATACCTCACAGCGACAGACAGCTCACAGCGAGAGACACCTCACTGCGACAGACAGCTCACAGTGAGAGATACCTCACAGCGACAGGCAGCTCACAGCGAGGGATACCTCACAGCGAGAGAAACCTCACAGCGAGAGATACCTCACAGCAAGTGATATCTCACAGCGAGTGATATCTCACAGCGACAGACAGCTCACAGCGAGAGATACCTCACAGCGAGAGATACTTCACAGCGAGAGATACCTCACAGTGAAAGATACACCACAGCCAGGGATACATCACAGCGAGAGATACCTCACAGCGAGAGGTGCCTCACAGCGAGAGATACCTCACAGTGAGAGATACCTCACAGCGGCAGACAGCTCTCAGCGAGCGATACCTCACAGCGAGTGATACCTCACAGCAAGAGATACCTCACAGCGAGAGATGCCTCACAGCGAGAGATGCCTCACAGCGAGAGATACCTCACAGCGAGAGATACCTCACAGCGAGAGATACGTCACAGCGAGAGATAACTCACAGCGAGAGATACCTCACAGCGAGAGAAACCTCACAGCGAGAGATACCTCACAACGAGGGATACCGCACAGCGAGGGATACATCACAGTGAGGGATACCTCACAGGGGGAGATACCTCACAGCGAGAGATACCTCACAGCGGCAGACAGCTCTCAGCGAGAGATACTTCACAGCGAGTGATACCTCACAGCAAGAGATACCTCACAGCGACAGATGCCTCACAGCGAGAGATACCTCACAGCGAGAGATACCTCACAGCGAGAGATACGTCACAGCGAGAGATAACTCACAACGAGAGATACCTCACAGCGAGAGATACCTCACAGCGAGAGATACCTCACAACAAGAGATACCGCAAAGCGAGGGATACCTCACAGCGAGGGATACCTCACAGGGGGAGATACCTCACAGCGGGAGATACTTCACAGCGAGAGATACCTCACAGCGAGAGATACCTCACAGCGAGAGATACCTCACAGCGAGTGATACGTCACAACGAGGGATACCTCACAGCGAGAGATACCACACAGCGGGAGATACCTCACAGCGAGAGATACCTCACAGCGAGAGATACCTCACAGCGACAGAAAGCTCACAGCGAGTGATACCTCATGGTCAGAGATACCTGAGAGCGAGAGAGAACTGAGAGCGAGAGATACCTCACAGCGAGAGATACCTCACAGCGAGTGATACGTCACAACGAGGGATACCTCACAGCGAGAGATACCACACAGCGAGAGATACCTCACAGCGAGAGATACCTCACAACGAGACAAACCTCACAGCGAGAGATACCTCACAGCGAGAGATATGTCACAACGAGGGATACCGCACAGCGAGGGATACCGCACAGTGAGTGATACCTCACAGCGGGAGATGCCTCACAGCGGGAGATGCCTCACAGCGGGAGATGCCTCACAGCGGGAGATACCTCACAGCGAGAGATACCTCACAGCGGGAGATACCTCACAGTGACAGACAGCTCACAGCGAGTGATACCTCACAGCGAGAGATACCTCATGGTCAGAGATACCTGAGAGCGAGAGAGACCTGAGAGCGAGAGATACCTCACAGGGAGAGATACCTCACAGGGAGAGATACCTCACAGCGACAGACAGTTCTCAGCGAGAGATACCTCACAGCGAGAGATACCTCACAGGGAGAGATACCTCACAGCGAGAGATACCTCACAGGGAGAGATACCTCACAGCGAGAGATACCTCACAGGGAGAGATACCTCACAGCGACAGACAGCTCTCAGCGAGAGATACCTCACAGCGAGAGATACCTCACAGGGAGATATACCTCACAGCGACAGACAGCTCTCAGCGAGAGATACCTCACAGCGAGAGATACGTCACAACGAGGGATACCGCACAGCGAGGGATACCTCACAGCGGGAGATACTTCACAGCGAGAGAAAGCTCACAACGAGTGATACCTCACAGCGAGAGAAACCTCACAACGAGAGATACCTCACAGCAAGGGATACCTCACAGCGGGAGATACCTCACAGCGAGAGATACCTCACAGCGAGAGATACCTCACAGTGAGGGATACCTCACAGCGAGAGATACCGCACAGCGAGAGATACCGCACTGCGAGAGAAACCTCACAGCGAGAGATACCTCACAGCGAGAGATACCTCACAGCGAGAGATACCTCACAGCGAGAGATACCTCACAGCGAGAGTAACCTCACAGCGAGAGATACCTCACGGCGGGCGATACCTCACGGCGAGAGGTACCTCACAGCGAGAGAAACCTCACGGCGAGAGATACCTCACGGCGAGAGATACCTCACGGCGAGAGATACCTCACAGTGAGCGATACCTCACAGCGACAGATACCTCACAGTGAGAGATACCTAACAGCGAGAGATACCTCACAGCGAGTGATACCTCAAACGAGAGACACCTCACAGCAAGAGATACCTCACAGCGAGAGATACCTCACAGTGAGAGATACCTCACAGCGAGAGATACCTCACAGCGAGTGATACCTCACAGCGAGCGATACCTCACAGAGAGAGATACCTCAAACGAGAGACACCTCACAGCGAGAGATACCTCACAGCGAGAGATACCTCACAGCGAGAAATACCTCACAGCGAGAGATTCCTCACAGTAAGAGATACCTCACAGCGAGAGAAACCTCACAGCGAGGGATACCTCACAGCGAGAGATACCTCACAGCGAGAGATACCTCACAGTGAGAGATACCTCACAGCGAGAGATACCTCACAGCGAGAGATACATCACAGCGAGAGATAGCTCACAGCAAGAGATACCTCACAGCGAGAGATACCTCACAGCGAGGGATACCTCCCAGGGGGCAATACCTCACAGCGAGAGATCCCTCACAGCGAGAGATACCTCACAGCGAGAAATACCTCACAGCGAGAGATACCTCACAGCGAGAGATACCTCACAGCGACAGACAGCTCACAGCGAGAGATACCTCACAGCGACAGACAGCTCACAGCGAGAGATACCTCACAGCGAGAGATACCTCACTGCGAGAGATACCTCACAGCGAGAGATACCTCACAGCGACAGACAGCTCACAGCGAGAGATACCTCACAGCGACAGACAGCTCACAGCGAGAGATACCTCACAGCGAGAGATACCTCACAGCGGGAGATACCTCACAGCGGGGGATACCTCACAGCGACAGACAGCTCACAGCGAGAGATCCCTCACAGCGAGAGATACCTCACCGCGAGAGATACCTCACAGCGAGAGATACCTCACAGCGAGAGATACCTCACAGCGAGAGATACCTCACAGCGAGGGATACCTCACAGCGAGAGATCCCTCACAGCGAGAGATACCTCACAGCGAGAGATACCTCACAGCGAGAGATACCTCACAGCGAGGGATACCTCACAGCGAGGGATACCTCACAGCGAGGGATACCTCACATGAGAGATACCTCCCAGGGGGCGATACCACACAACAATGGATACCGGATAGCAACAGGTACACTTTATAGTCTGTTGCTTGTACAGAAACCAAAGTGGGAGAATGACTGTATTCCTGGTTCCTGGTTTGCAGACAGGATCGACACGGGAATTGAAAAGTGGGGGGTTATGGGGGTCACAAGGTAGGTTAAGGAAACAGTAACTGCATTGTGTTGAATTGTTCTCCTGACCCCAGAACAGTCCTGAGGAGTTCGAAGAGCAGAAATGTGGCCATGTTGCTGCCAAGTTCAGAAATAGCGGTTGGTGCATTTCAGCAGAACTGGGAAAAATTCAGAAAAATGTAGCAATCTTAACATGTATTCAGAGGCAAGCCCGTTCTGAGAAGGCATCATTCCGGATCTTGGGAATGTTTCTGGGCAGGTGGCAGACGTTTCAGTGGGAGCGAATTTTACAGGCGATGATCGTACTTCAGTTAGATTTAGGATGGGTAATGAGAAGGATAGAGATGTCGGTAGAGTTATAAATCACAGAAAGAGCGTGGGTGGAGATTGCCACTCACGCTGGCAGTGGGAATCATGACGGCCGAGGGGACACCATTTGGCATGATGGACAATGTTAGTTTCCTGGCGGTGGGAAAGATGTTTGGAGTTTTGCTCTCCTGACCTTTATCGCAGGTGAAGGGCGGTTTGAGTTTCCCGCTAATCTCTGCCAGGAACCACATTCGCATTAATTTGCATCTCATGAATGCTCATTAAAAGGACACTTACAAAAAATCATTGAATCCCTACATTACAGAAGGAGGCCATTCAGTCCATCGAGTCTGCACCGACCCTCTGAACGAGCACCCTACACCAGGCCTGTGGTGTTGGGTGTTCTGACACACAGAAGAGCCAACACAGTTGCATATGGTACAACACTTCTTTATTTAAACTCACTATTTACAACTTGGTCTTTGCACTCTGCACGTGGGGGGCTCCCTGCTTGTGGTGTTTCATCAGCTCTTTCTGTTCCCTTCTCCCCAGACCTCCTGACCTCCAGGTGTCGTGCTCGTGCTTTTTATGTGGTTGGTGTTCTTGTCTGTGATTGGTTGTGGTGTTGTGTACTCTGATTTGCCTGTTAGTGTGTCCATCATGATGTGTGTGTTTGAATATCATGACATCCCCCCTTTTTACAAAGATATGTGCCTACGTGGTAATAAATATGATCGTGACGTGAGTGCATCTAAGAGTGTGTGTGTGTCGTGTGCAGCATGTGTCTATGACGGAACTATGTACATGGGGCGATGTCGAGTGCGTCACATGAATCCAGTTGTACCATAACATAACAGAAATGCGAACGAGAGAAGAAGAAAAAAAATTTGATCAGTTGTCCAGTCAGACGACATCTGGAACGATAAACAACAACAGGTTATCATGTAAAATTGTCCAACTTATTAAACATATGAACTGTATTATAAGTCCATTCTAATGGGTTTGCGACGAATTCGGGTTGACCGCCTTAAGGGTGGATCAAGAACCACCGGCTGCTGTGCAGGCATGGCCATGGGTGGCGATGGAAAGGGCGTGATGTGCGGCAGCTCCACAAAGTCATCCTCGGAAGCCTGTTGAGGATCTGGCGTGTTGTGTGGCTGTGAGCGTGGAAGTCGGCGAAGGGCGCGCCGATTGCGGCGACGCACGGAACCATCCGGCATGCGAACCAGGAACGAGCGGGGAGCCACTTGTCGGAGGACTTCGGCCGGTGCTGACCAGCCACCATACGGTTGATGGACGCGTACTTTGTCTCCGGAGGACAGGGGGGGCAGGTCCGTCGCTCGTGTGTCGTACCGACCTTTCTGGCGATCACGCTGCAGTTGCATGTTCCGAAGAACCGCCTCATGGTCTGTTGTCGGTGCCAGGACGGAAGGTACCGTCGTCCTGAGGGAGCGACCCATTAGTAGCTGCGCTGGCGAGAGGCCCGTGGATAACGGGGCCGATCGATAGGCCAGCAAGGCAAGGTTAAAGTCCGATCCGGCATCAGCCGCCTTGCACAGGAGCCGCTTTGCGATGTGGACACCCTTTTCAGCCTTCCCGTTCGATTGTGGATGCAGAGGGCTGGATGTCACATGAGTGAAACCATATGCTGCGGCAAAGGACGACCATTCACGGCTGGCAAAACAAGGTCCATTGTCTGACATGACAGTCCTTGGAATGCCATGGCGAGCAAACGTTTCCTTGCAGGCCCCAATGACTGCGGACGACGTCAGATCATGGAGAGGCATGACTTCCGGGTAGTTTGAGAAGTAGTCTATAATAACAATGTAATCTCTGCCGAGCGCGTGAAATAGGTCAACACCCACCTTCGCCCAGGGGGACGTCACCATCTCGTGTGGTAGAAGTGTTTCCGGAGGTTGCGCTGGCTGAAACCTCTGACAGGTTGTGCAGTTGAGCACCATGTTGGCTATGTCTTCATTAATACCCGGCCAATATACCGCCTCCCGGGCCCTTCGTCTGCATTTTTCGACGCCCAAGTGGCCTTCGTGTAGTTGACGAAGAATCATCTGGCGCACACTGTGTGGAATGACGATCCTATGCGATTTCATAAGGACCCCGTCTATATTGGTGAGATCATCTCGCACATTATAAAACTGGGGGCACTGCCCTTTTAGCCACCCTTCCGTCATGTGGCGCATCACTCGCTGCAGCAGAGGGTCAGTCGCCGTCTCTGCGCGTATGTGGGCCAGACTAGGATCATCAGCTGGCATATTTGCTGCTGTCAGAGTCACGTGTGCCTCAATTTGACGCACGAACCCCTCTGCATCTGGTGGTGTGCTCACTGCTCGGGAAAGAGTGTCCGCCACGATGAGTTCCTTCCCCGGAGTGTAGATCAGTTCAAAATCGTACCTCCTGAGTTTGAGTAAGATGCGCTGGAGGCGAGGAGTCATGTCGTTCAGGTCTTTGTTAATGATGTTGACCAGGGGGCGGTGGTCAGTTTCGACCGTGAATCGTGGCAGGCCATACACATAGTCGTGGAACTTGTCCAGTCCAGTTAACAAGCCCAGGCATTCTTTTTCGATTTGCGCGTAGCGCTGTTCGGTAGGGGTCATGGCTCGTGAGGCATACGCAACCGGGGCCCATGATGACGTGCTGTCTTTTTGGAGGAGTACCGCTCCAATACCAGATTGGCTGGCGTCTGTTGAGATCTTTGTGGGGCGAGTCGTGTCAAAGAAGGCCAGCACTGGTGCCGTGACCAGTTTGTGCTTGAGCTCCTCCCATTCCCGCTGATGCGACTGGTGCCAGTTGAATTCCGTCGATTTTTTTACGAGATGGCGCATGTTTGTTGTATGAGAAGCCAGGTTGGGAATGAACTTCCCAAGGAAGTTGACCATGCCGAGGAATCTTAAGACAGCCTTCTTGTCAGCCGGTCGTGGCATGGCTGTGATGGCGCTAACCTTGTCTGCATCGGGACGGACCCCGGACCTTGAGATGTGGTCCCCGAGGAATTTCAGCTCCGTCTGGCCGAAAGCACACTTCGCACGGTTGAGACGCAGGCCATTTTGCCGTATGCGGGTGAAGACACGTCGAAGACGATGCATGTGTTCCTGCGGAGTGGTGGACCAAATGATGATATCGTCCACATATACACGTACCCCTTCGATGCCTTCCATCATCTGTTCCATAATGCGGTGGAATACTTCAGATGCCGAAATGATGCCGAATGGCATCCGGTTGTAGCAGAATCTGCCAAAAGGGGTGTTGAATGTGCATAGTCTTCGGCTGGCCGGGTCCAGTTTGATCTGCCAGAATCCTTTGGACGCATCCAATTTAGTGAATATGTTGGCTCGCGCCATCTCGCTGGTGAGGTCTTCTCGTTTCGGGATGGGATAGTGTTCCCGCATGATGTTGTTGTTCAGATCTTTTGGATCTATACATATACGGAGCTCGCCAGAGGGCTTCTTTACACAGACCATGGAGCTGACCCATGGCGTGGGCTCCGTGACCTTGGATAGGACCCCTTGGTCCTGAAGAATCTGCAGTTGTGCCTTGAGGCGGTCTTTGAGAGGCGCAGGAACCCTGCGAGGTGCGTGAACGACAGGGATGGCGTCCGGTCTGAGTCGAATCTTGTACGTGTGTGGCAATGTCCCCATGCCTTCAAAAACCTCCTGGTTGTGAGCGAGGAGGGAATGGAGATTCGCGTGGAACTCAGCATCCGGGAAGTCGGATATCTCATCTGGAGAGAGAGACATGATGCGCTGTACCAGGTGAAGGACCTTACACGCTTGTGCGCCCAGTAACGAGTCCTTTGATGAGCCCACAACTTCGAAGGGGAGTGTGGCCGTGTACCTCTTGTGAGTCACCTGTAGCTGGCAAGATCCTATGGACGGGATAACGTTCCCGTTATAGTCAACCATCTTAAGCCGGGATGGTGTGATGGGTGGTTTGACCTTCATGGCCTGGACTGCAGAGTAAGCAATCAGGTTGGCGGATGCGCCGGTGTCCAGACGGAAGGCGACGCGCGATCGGTTGACCGTCAGGGTGGCACACCACTCATCGTCTGGATTGATGGCATTGACCTTGTTGACATCAATGACGGCAACTCGGAAGTCATCCTGGTCATCTGCATCACTTAATTGGAAGTCTTGATGCGTGGGCTGGACGGTCCTGACTCGTGTGCGAGGTTGTCGAGGATGCGCCGGATCCATGGGTTGAGCCGCACGACAGCGGGCTGCGTAGTGGCCTATCATGGCACATCTGTTGCACTGTCGGTATTTTGCAGGACATTGCCCTTTTAAGTGTAGACCTCCACACTTGCTGCACGTCATGACGTCACGACGTTCGTTGCGCCACTGCGCATGCGCAGTGCGATCTTGCGGTGGGCGCGCCTGCGCAGTGCGTCCCTCGTTGTGGCCGTTATTTTTGGCGCGCACCTGCGCGGGAGACCGCGAAAAGCGCGGGAAGCGGCCGCTGTCGTCCGGGCCGTGGGGCGGGAAGAAATCGACGGCCTGGATGCGTTCAACGTCGTGGGCGGCCTGGCTTGCCGATTCGACGGCTGGGGACCCCCTCCGTGCCAACTCGGACGCCTGAAATCGGGCAAAACGGCAGGTAGCATTTTCATGGAGGACACAGGCTTCCACAGCAGACGCTAAGGTGAGGCTCTTTATTTTAAGAAGCTGCTGGCGTAGGCCACTAGAGGCAACGCCAAAAACAATCTGGTCCCTGATCATGGACTCTGTAGTGGTGCCGTAACCGCAGGACTGCGCTAGAATCCGGAGGTGCGTCAAAAAGGGTTGAAAAAGCTCCTCCTTACCTTGCAGGCGTTGCTGAAAGATGTATCTTTCAAAAGTTTCGTTTACTTCAGTTTGAAAGTGCTGGTCCAGTTTGAGGATGACCGTGTCATATTTGGCCTGGTTTTCGCCTTCTTCGAACACCAGTGAATTAAAGACATCGTTCGGGTGGGGGCCTGCGTAGAAGAGGAGCATTGCAATCTTCGAATCATCCGAGGCATTCTGTTTTTCGGTGGCACGGATGTACAGGTCAAATCGCTGCCTGTAGAGCTTCCAGTTGGTGCCTAGGTTCCCCGTGACTTGCATCGGCTGCGGTTTGCCGGTGTGGTCCATGTCCAGAATGGCAGGTTAGTAGGCAGGTATCGATCCACTCCTGTACCATGTGGTGTTGGGTGTTCTGACACACAGAAGAGCCAACACAGTTGCATATGGTACAACACTTCTTTATTTAAACTCACTATTTACAACTTGGTCTTTGCACTCTGCACGTGGGGGGCTCCCTGCTTGTGGTGTTTCATCAGCTCTTTCTGTTCCCTTCTCCCCAGACCTCCTGACCTCCAGGTGTCGTGCTCGTGCTTTTTATGTGGTTGGTGTTCTTGTCTGTGATTGGTTGTGGTGTTGTGTACTCTGATTTGCCTGTTAGTGTGTCCATCATGATGTGTGTGTTTGAATATCATGACAAGGCCGACTCCCCGTCCCTATCCCCGTAACACTGCCTATCTTTTTGGACACTAAGGGGAAGTTTAATGCGGCCAATCCACCTAACCTGCACCTCTTTGGACTGTGGGAGCACCCGGAAGTCGAGGATCCAGTTGCAGAGGGAGGAGTTGAGTCCTCCATTTTGGAGTTTGGCTCTGAGTTTGGCTGGGATTATGCTGTTGAAGGCGGAGCTGTAGTCAATGAACTAGAGTCCGACGTCCTTGTGGTTGAGACGCTTCAGGGATGAGAGTAGGGCCAGAAGGAAATATCATCTGGTGTGGACCGGTTGTGGCGGTAGGCGAATTGCAGTGGATCAGGGCATTCTGGGAGTATGGAGTTGATGTGGCTCATGACTAACCTCTCGAAGCACTTCATAATGAGAGACGTCAGGGCCACTGGACGGTAGTCATTGAGGCACGGTGCCTGGTTCCTCTTTGGCCCCGGTATGATGGTGGTCTTCTTGCAGCAGGAACCTTTTAATGGAGTAGGGAGGGGTGAAAGATATCTGCGAACACACCCGCCAGCTGGTCCGGGCAGGATCTGAGGGACTCCGTCAGGACCCGCTGCTTTCCGAGGGTTCGCTTTCAAGAAGGTCAATCAATCTTCGAAGGCTGTGAGGGTAGGTATGAGGGTGTGCGAGGCTTCTGGGACAGGTGACATCAGTTCTTTGGCTTCCTGCTCATAACAAGAATAGAATGCATTGAGTTCATCGGGGAAGGATGCTCTGTTGCTGGAGACTCTACTCCGCTTTGTCTTACAGCCCATTACATTACTTAAGCCTGGCCATAACTGCCGAGAGTATGTGTCTGCTGGTCCAACTAGTGACACCCATGTCCCAAAAGTGAATAGTGCCGATTTGACCTGACAACCATATGGAATTTGGCCAGGTGGCCAAAACCAGAAGGGTCAGGGGCAGGAGCAGGGTCAAGGTCAGGGTCAAGCTCAGGTTTAGGGTTAGGGTTAGGGGGACGGTCAGGGTCAGGGTTAGGGTTAGAAATGATCCATGAGGGTTGAGGTAGGGTTAGGGTTAGAAATGGTCTATTCAGCCCTTCACTGTGTCTCCTGAGGCCTGAAGAGCAACTATCTCATTGGTAGATATCCCAAGGTGGCAGGGAGCCATCGGATAGGCTCTTGTGTTTCAGACCATCCCAAGGAGACACAATTTCGGTCAGGCTGTGTTACTGCTGATGAATCAGGAACCTTTGCGCATATTTGATGCTTCACAGGTAGGGAGGTACCTCTTCATTCGTGCAGCCGACGAGCTAGGTTCCAATATCAGAACGCTCTCCGCCTGCCTTCTGTCTGCTGTCACCAGCGAGACAGATACACCCTTCGCCACACTGCTGCTGGGGCAGCGATGGGTAAGCTGGTCGCCACACTGCTGCTGGGGCAGCGATGGGTAAGCTGGTCGCCACACTGCTGCCTCAACCCCTCCCCCCTCATCTCCCCTCCCTCCTCCACCTGCCCCTCCTCCTCAAAGGCAAAGGTTTTTTTGTTTTGTTCCTCCTAGCTGTGGATGAAGCAACTGGGAAATGTCTCCATGGCAATGCCCCAGCCAATCACAGTACACTTGCCGACCAATCAGCACCTTTTTCTGTTGCCGTGTGAATTGCTGCGCGTGTTCGAAATGTGGTGAGTCCGAGGTGGAAAGATTCGACAACAGGTCTCTCCTTTCGGCCACGTTCAAGTTCTGTATCCCCAAGCGGCTGACGATGGCGGGGAGTGGTTACGCCATTCGCACCCTGCGAGTGGGAAGAGATCACGGGATGACGGAGAAGGAGCTGTGCTGCTGCCTGGCATTATCCACCAACCTCTCCAGCGAGGGAGAGGGAAGTGCGTCAATCAGCATCCTGCAGTGTCTTTGCATGATGTGACTGCTGTCACAGTTGAATAGCTGGGAGGGGGGGGGGGGGGTACAAATCCTCACCCAGCACCTCTGACAGTGCAGTTATCCCCTCAGTTGGCACTTGAGTATCAGCCTGGATTTTGTGTCTGGGCTTCTGGGGTCCAGGGATTGAACCCCTGGCACTCCTGCTTCAAGGGCACCGAGCGATTCCCTCCGAGCCACTTGCTCCCAGTAAAAAGTCATTGAAATTATAAACCGAGCCTTGGATCTGAAGCAAAGGCACCCCTGTGCTAAAATTAAAAAGGGATTGTTCTGTAGCACAGTGCAAAATCACATGTTTGTCCCCTCCCCCAGCTCGTCAATGTCAATGCCTGGACTTCAAAGTGGATGAGCTATTCTCTAAAGTCCTTCAACAACTGCTTGCCCTTCCGAAAGAGAATACAGCTGCCTTTGCTACCAACAGTGTACCTTGTGATGTTAGTTTTAAACTGTGGCTTTAGGAGAATCTGTCCACGGAATTCGCCTCCAGGACGTGAAGCAACGTTATACAGTCCTGTGTGTGTGACTGCGAGAGTGGGGGGGGGGGGGGGGGGGGGAGTCACGTTCTGCTTTCTCGACCTGCCCAACCCTCCTGTTCAGTCACCCAAACCCCGGAGTCTCCCACATTCCTCTTCGCTACTCAAATGAATTCGTTGGTGTCTCTTCCACCGCCTCTTGCCGCGATGGCTTGTGCTTCGGGGATGGTCGAGCGGAGGCAGCTTTGGGGCCTGGGAACAGACAATTCTGTCTCCGACTCCCCCTGATGTACCGGGAGGAATTGCTGTGGTCCAGTGAGAACTGTTGGCCAGGGAACTTGGATGGATGCCTGAGTGGGGGGGGGGGGGGGGGGGAGGTTAGAATAGAATCATAGAATCATAGCATCCCGACAGTGCAGAAGGAGGATGTTTGGCCCAACGAGTCTGCACTGACCCTCTGACAAAACACCCTACCTAGGCCCGCTCCCCTATCCTAACCCCGTCACCCCACCTAGCCTACACATCCCTGGACACGGAGGCGCAATTTGAGTGGCGCCAATCCACCTCACCTGCACATCTTTGGTCTATGAGAGGAAACCCATGCAGACCCGGGAAGAACATGCAAACTCCACACAGTCACCCGAGACTGGAATCGCATCCGGGCCCCTTGGGCAGTGTGAGGCAGCAGCACTAACCACTGTGCCGCCCAGAGAGGCTGTCCCCAACCAACTCTCCACAGATTATTAAAGAGAGACCGACCCTAGTTAACTCTTCAGAGATTGTTAGGGAGTCTCAAATCAGGGGCTGGTGGGTATCATAGATTATCACAGAATTTACAGTGCAGAAGGAGGCCATTCGGCCCATCGAGTCTGCACCGGCTCTTGGAAAGAGCACCCTACCCAAGGTCAACACCTCCACCCTATCCCCATAACCCAGCAACCCCACCCAACACTAAGGGCAATTTTGGACACTAAGGGCAATTTATCATGGCCAATCCACCGAACCTGCACATCTTTGGACTGTGGGAGGAAACCGGAGCACCCGGAGGAAACCCACGCACACACGGGGGAGGATGTGCAGACTCCGCACAGACAGTGACCCAAGCCGGGAATCGAACCTGGGACCCTGGAGCGGTGAAGCAATTGTGCTATCCACAAGGCTACCGTGCTGCCCAGCAACTGCTCCCAAAGCGACTCTCGCCAGCAAGTTGCGAAACAGGACTGGGTGACTGGGATGATCCTGAACATTGCTCAGGTCCCCTTTGCTTTCCAAACCAGTCGCTTCCCCTTTAAGAGCGGCAAAGGTTCGAGCCCGGGCATTGTCAAAACAAGAATAATTCTTCCCTCCTGCTCCTCCACCCCCGCCCATCCTTCATATTGAATAAGAAACAGAGCATCTCCCAGATTTCAGTTCCAATAAAGAGTTCAAGCAGTGTCAATGCTGCAGAGAGAGAGAGAGAGAATGGGCACCAGATGAACACGGTGAGATGCGGAGGAGCTCACTCCAGCTGCCAGTGAAGGCCCAATGATTCAGATAAGGCCTGACAGCAACCCAGCCATCCCCTGCTCTCCCTGTCACTCAACAAACCTCACTTCAAAGGGCCAGGCTCTTCTGCGCAGCCTTATCTCCTTGGCCACATCTTTTGCAAGAGCGGCGAACTTTGAATCGGGGCTGGCTGGAGATGTTCCCGGCCAAGAAAGACTGCAGCTCGGTCAATCATAAATCCACTGGAATAAAACACGAACTCCCCGCGCTGGCACCGTTCCCCTCATTCCGGGAGCGCTAGAAGTTGGTGGTTTTGAATGTTGGGGCGTATTGCAAGCCACAGGGAGCTTTCTTATCATCCCCCATTTGATCCTACTCAGATTCTCAGGTGAGACCCAAAATGCCGAGAGGAGGCAGTGAGGGAATGGCTGTTGGAATAATGTCAGTCTTGGGTTTTAAGCAGGAGGAGGGACAAAGACTGAAGGAGGTTGGGAGGCAGAGGGGTGGGGGGGCTCCTGGGAAAGAACGGGATTCAGAAACAAATGGGTTACATTCCAGATCTGTGAGGGGGCAGGAGTGAAGGATATGGAACACCACATAAGAAGCCTCAGATAAGGAATGTGAGTGGGAGTGAGCTGGACTCTCCAACGAACCTGCCCGGCTCTCCACTGAGGTCATGCCCGATTTTCCACTTTTCCTGTCCAATCCCCAAAACCCCTTGATCCCCAAAGTAGAAAAACGTGACAGAGCTCAGCCGGAATGACCGAACCTCCACTGCCCTTTGCGGCAATGAGTGACTCGGGCAAAATGGAGAGAGAGAGAGAGTGTGAGTAAGGAAGGGCAATGAGAAAGAGTGGGGCAAGCTCAATGAGAGGGAGGGGACAGGTACAATGGTGGAGGGGACAGGAACAATGGGGGATGGAAAAGGTACAATGGGGGAGAGGACAGGTACAATGGGGGATGGAAAAGGTACAATGGGGGAGGGGATGGAAAAGGTACAATGGGGGAGGGGACATGTACAATGGTGGAGGGGACAGGTACAATGGGGGAGGGGACAGGTACAGTGGGGGAGGGGACAGGTACAATGTGGGAGGGGACAGGTACAATGGGGGATGGAAAAGGTACAATGGGGGAGGGGACAGGTACAATGGGGGAGGGGACAGGTACAAAGGGGGACGGAAAAGGTACAATGGGGGAGGGGACAGGTACAATGGTGGAGGGGACAGGTACAATGGGGGAGGGGACAGGTACAATGGGGGAGGGGACAGGTACAGTGGGGGAGGGGACAGGTACAATGTGGGAGGGGACAGGTACAATGGGGGATGGAAAAGGTACAATGGGGGAGGGGACAGGTACAATGGGGGAGGGGACAGGTACAATGGGGGAGGGGACAGGTACAAAGGGGGACGGAAAAGGTACAATGGGGGAGGGGACAGGTACAATGGTGGAGGGGACAGGTACAATGGGGGAGGGGACAGGTACAAAGGGTGAGAGGACAGGTACAATGTGGGGTGGGGAGGGGACCGGTACAATGGGGGAGGGGACAGGTACAATGGGGAGGGGACAGGTACAATGTGGGGAGGGGACAGGTATAATGGGGGAGAGGACAGGTACAATGGGGGAGGGGACAGGTACAATGGGGGAGGGGACAGGTACAATGGGGGAGGGGACGGGTACAATGGGGAGGGGACAGGTACAATGGGGGAGGGGACAGGTACAATGGTGGAGGGGACAGGTACAATGGGGGAGGGGACAGGTACAATGGGGGAGGGGACAGGTACAATGGGGGAGGGGACAGGTACAATGGTGGAGGGGACAAGTACAATGGGGGAGGGGACAGGTACAATGGGGGAGGGGACAGGTACAATGGGGGAGGGGACAGGTACAATGGGGGAGGGGACAGGTACAAAGGGGGAGAGGACAGGTACAATGTGGGGTGGGGAGGGGACCGGTACAATGGGAGAGGGGACAGGTACAATGGGGAGGGGACAGGTACAATGGGGGAGAGGACAGGTACAATGGGGGAGGGGACAGGTACAATGTGGGGAGGGGACAGGTACAATGGGGGAGGGGACAGGTACAATGGAGGAGGGGACAGGTACAATGGGGGAGGGGACAGGTACAATGGGGGTGGGAACAGGTACAATGGGGGAGGGGACAGGTACAATGGGGAGGGGACAGGTACAATGGGGGAGGGGAGGGGTGCAATGGGGAGGGGACAGGTACAATGGGGGAGGGGACAGGTACAATTGGGTGGGGACAGGTACAATGGGGGAGGGGACACGTACAATGGGTGAGGGGACAGGTACAATGGGTGAGGGGACAGGTACAATGGGTGAGGGGACAGGTACAATGGGAGAGGGGACAGGTACAATGTGGGGAGTGGACAAGTGCAATGGGGGAGGGGACAGGTACAATGGGGGAGGGGACAGGTCCAATGGGGGAAGGGCAGCACGGTAGCATTGTGGATAGCACAAATGCTTCACAGCTCCAGGGTCCCAGGTTCGATTCCGGCTTGGGTCACTGCCTGTGCGGAGTCTGCACATCCTCCCCGTGTGTGCGTAGGTTTCCTCCGGGTGCTCCGGTTTCCTCCCACAGTCCAAAAATGTGCGGGTTAGGTGTATTGGCCATCATAAATTGCCCATAGTGTCCAAAATTGCCCTTAGTGTTGGGTGGGGTTACTGGGTTATGGGGATAGGGTGGAGGTGTGGATCTTGGGTAGGGTGCTCTTTCCAAGAGTCGGTGCAGACTCGATGGGCCAAATGGCATCCTTCTGCACTGTAAATTCTATGATAATCTATGATAATCTAAGGGACAGGTACAATGTGGGGAGTGGACAAGTACAATGGGGGAGGTGACAGGTACAGTGGGGGAGGGGACAGGTACAATGTGGGGAGTGGACACGTACAATGGGGGAGGGACATGTACAATGGGGAGGGGACATTTACAATGTGGGAGGGGCAGGTACAATGGGGGAGGGGACAGGTACAATGGGGAGGGGACAGGTTCTATGTGGGGAGTGGACAGGTACAATGGGGGAGGGGACAAGTACAATAGAGGAAGGGACAGGTACAATGGGGAGGGGACAGGTACAATGGGGTAGGGGACAGATACAATGGGTAACGGGTCAGGTACAATGGGGAGGGGACAGGTACAATGTGGGGAGTGGACAGGTACAATGTGGGGAGTGGACAGGTACAATGGGGGTGGGGACAGGTACAATGGGGAAGGGACAGGTACAATGGGGTAGGGGACAGGTACAATGGGGGATGGGGAGGTACAATGGGGGAGGGGACAGGTACAATGTGGGGAGGGGACAGGTACAATGTGGGGAGGCGACAGGTACAATCGGGGAGGGGACAGGTACAATGGGGCAGGGGACGGGTACAATGTGGGGAGGGGACAGGTACAATGTGGGGATGGACAGGTACAATGGGGGAGGGGACAGGTACAATGTGGGGATGGACAGGTACAATGGGGGAGGGGACAGGTACAATGGAGGAGGGGACAGGTAGAATGGGGGAGGGGACAGGTACAATGGGGGAGGGGGCAGGTGCAATGGGGGAGAGGACAGGTACAATGTGGGGAGTGGACAGGTCCAATGTGGGGAGGGAACAGGTATAATGTGGGGAGTGGACAAGTACAATGAGGGAGGGGACAGGTACAATGGGGGTGGTGACAGGTACAATGGGGGAGGGGTCAGGTACAATGTGGGGAGAGGACAGATTCAATGGGGGAGGGGACAGGTACAATGTGGGGAGAAGACAGGTACAATGTGTGGCGGGGACAGGTCCAATGGGGGAGGGGACAGGTACAATGTGGGGAGTGGACAAGTACAATGGGGGAGGGGACAGGTACAATGTGGGGAGTGGACAGGTAAAATGAGGGAGGAGACAGGTACAATGTGGGTAGGGTGCAGGTAAAATTGGGGGAGGGGACAGGTACAATGTGGGGAGAGGACAGGTTCAATGTGGGAGGGGACAGGTACAATGGGGGAGGGGACATGTACAATGGGGGAGGGGACAGGTACAATGGGGGAGGGGACATGTACAATGGGGGAGGGACATGTACAATGGGGAGGGGACATTTACAATGTGGGATGGGACAGGTACAATGCGGAGGGGACAGGTACAATGGGGAGGGGACAGGTACTATGTGGGGAGTGGACAGGTACAATGGGGGAGGGGACAAGTACAATGGAGGAAGGGACAGGTACAATGGGGGAGGGGACCGGTACAATGGGGTAGGGGACAGATACAATGGGTAAAGGGACAGGTACAATGGGGGGGCACAGTTACAATGTGGGGAGTGGACAGGTACAATGGGAGTGGGGACAGGTACAATGGGGAAGGGACAGGTACAATGGGGAGGGGACAGGTACAATGGGGTCGGGGACTGGTATAATGGGAGAGGGGGAGGTACAATGGGGGAGGGGACAGGTACAATGTGGGGAGGAGACAGGTACAATGTGGGGAGGCGACAGGTACAATCGGGGAGGGGACAGGTACAATGGGGTAGGGGACGGGTGCAATGTGGGGAGGGGACAGGTACAATGTGGGGATGGACAGGTACAATGGGGGAGGGGACAGGTAGAATGGGGGAGGGGACGGGTGCAATGTGGGGAGGGGACAGGTACAATGTGGGGATGGACAGGTACAATGTGGGGAGGGGACAGGTACAATGTGGGGAGGCGACAGGTACAATCGGGGAGGGGACAGGTACAATGGGGGAGGGGACAGGTACAATGGGTAAAGGGACAGGTACAAAGGGTGAGAGGACAGGTACAATGTGGGGTGGGGAGGGGACCGGTACAATGGGGGAGGGGACAGGTACAATGGGGAGGGGACAGGTACAATGTGGGGAGGGGACAGGTACAATGGGGGAGAGGACAGGTACAATGGGGGAGGGGACAGGTACAATGGGGGAGGGGACAGGTACAATGGAGGAGGGGACGGGTACAATGGGGAGGGGACAGGTACAATGGGGGAGGGGACAGGTACAATGGTGGAGGGGACAGGTACAATGGGGGAGGGGACAGGTACAATGGGGGAGGGGACAGGTACAATGGGGGAGGGGACAGGTACAATGGGGGAGGGGACAGGTACAAAGGGGGAGGGGACAGGTACATGTGGGGTGGGGAGGGGACCGGTACAATGGGAGAGGGGACAGGTACAATGGGGAGGGGACAGGTACAATGGGGGAGAGGACAGGTACAATGGGGGAGGGGACAGGTACAATGTGGGGAGGGGACAGGTACAATGGGGGAGGGGACAGGTACAATGGGGGAGGGGACAGGTACAATGGAGGAGGGGACAGGTACAATGGGGGAGGGGACAGGTACAAAGGGGGTGGGGACAGGTACAATGGGGGAGGGGACAGGTACAATGGGGAGGGGACAGGTACAATGGGGGAGGGGACGGGTACAATGGGGAGGGGACAGGTACAATGGGGGAGGGGACAGGTACAATTGGATGGGGACAGGTACAATGGGGGAGGGGACACGTACAATGGGAGAGGGGACAGGTACAATGTGGGGAGTGGACAAGTGCAATGGGGGAGGGGACAGGTACAATGGGGGAGGGGACAGGTCCAATGGGGGAAGGGCAGCACGGTAGCATTGTGGATAGCACAAATGCTTCACAGCTCCAGGGTCCCAGGTTCGATTCCGGCTTGGGTCACTGCCTGTGCGGAGTCTGCACATCCTCCCCGTGTGTGCGTAGGTTTCCTCCGGGTGCTCCGGTTTCCTCCCACAGTCCAAAAATGTGCGGGTTAGGTGGATTGGCCATGATAAATTGCCCATAGTGTCCAAAATTGCCCTTAGTGTTGGGTGGGGTTACTGGGTTATGGGGATAGGGTGGAGGTGTGGATCTTGGGTAGGGTGCTCTTTCCAAGAGTCGGTGCAGACTCGATGGGCCAAATGGCATCCTTCTGCACTGTAAATTCTATGATAATCTATGATAATCTAAGGGACAGGTACAATGTGGGGAGTGGACAAGTACAATGGGGGAGGGACATGTACAATGGGGAGGGGACATTTACAATGTGGGAGGGGCAGGTACAATGGGGGAGGGGACAGGTACAATGGGGAGGGGACAGGTTCTATGTGGGGAGTGGACAGGTACAATGGGGGAGGGGACAAGTACAATAGAGGAAGGGACAGGTACAATGGGGGAGGGGACAGGTACAATGGGGTAGGGGACAGATACAATGGGTAACGGGTCAGGTACAATGGGGAGGGGACAGGTACAATGTGGGGAGTGGACAGGTACAATGGGGGTGGGGACAGGTACAATGGGGAAGGGACAGGTACAATGGGGGAGGGGACAGGTACAATGGGGTAGGGGACTGGTACAATGGGGGATGGGGAGGTACAATGGGGGAGGGGACAGGTACAATGTGGGGAGGGGACAGGTACAATGTGGGGAGGCGACAGGTACAATCGGGGAGGGGACAGATACAATGGGGCAGGGGACGGGTACAATGTGGGGAGGGGACAGGTACAATGTGGGGATGGACAGGTACAATGGGGGAGGGGACAGGTACAATGTGGGGATGGACAGGTACAATGGGGGAGGGGACAGGTACAATGGAGGAGGGGACAGGTAGAATGGGGGAGGGGACAGGTACAATGGGGGAGGGGGCAGGTGCAATGGGGGAGAGGACAGGTACAATGTGGGGAGTGGACAGGTCCAATGTGGGGAGGGAACAGGTATAATGTGGGGAGTGGACAAGTACAATGAGGGAGGGGACAGGTACAATGGGGGTGGTGACAGGTACAATGGGGGAGGGGTCAGGTACAATGTGGGGAGAGGACAGATTCAATGGGGGAGGGGACAGGTACAATGTGGGGAGAAGACAGGTACAATGTGTGGCGGGGACAGGTCCAATGGGGGAGGGGACAGGTACAATGTGGGGAGTGGACAAGTACAATGGGGGAGGGGACAGGTACAATGTGGGGAGTGGACAGGTAAAATGAGGGAGGAGACAGGTACAATGTGGGTAGGGTACAGGTAAAATTGGGGGAGGGGACAGGTACAATGTGGGGAGAGGACAGGTTCAATGTGGGAGGGGACAGGTACAATGGGGGAGGGGACACGTACAATGGGGGAGGGACATGTACAATGGGAGGGGACAGGTACTATGTGGGGAGTGGACAGGTACAATGGGGGAGGGGACAAGTACAATGGAGGAAGGGACAGGTACAATGGGGGAGGGGACCGGTACAATGGGGTAGGGGACAGATACAATGGGTAAAGGGACAGGTACAATGGGGGTGGGGACAGGTACAATGGGGAAGGGACAGGTACAATGGGGAGGGGACAGGTACAATGGGGTAGGGGACTGGTATAATGGGAGAGGGGGAGGTACAATGGTGGAGGGGACAGGTACAATGTGGGGAGGGGACAGGTACAATGTGGGGAGGCGACAGGTACAATCGGGGAGGGGACAGGTACAATGGGGTAGGGGACGGGTGCAATGTGGGGAGGGGACAGGTACAATGTGGGGATGGACAGGTACAATGGGGGAGGGGACAGGTAGAATGGGGGAGGGGACAGGTACAATGGGGGAGGGGGCAGGTGCAATGGGGGAGAGGACTGGTACAATGTGGGAAGGGATTAGGTACAATGGGGGAGGGGATAGGTGCAATGTGGGGTGAGGAGAGGTACAATGTGGGGAGAGGACAGGTAGAATGTGGGGAGGGGACAGGTACAATGGGGGAGAGGTCAGGGACAATGTGGGGAGGGGACAGGTACAATGTGGGGAGAAGACAGGTAGAATGTGGGGAGGGGACAGGTACAATGGGGGAGAGGTCAGGGACAATGTGGGGAGGGGACAGTTACAATGTGGGGAGAAGACAGGTAGAATGTGGGGAGGGGACAGGTACAAAATTGGGGAGAAGACAGGTAGAACGTGGGGCGGGGACAGGTCCAATGAGGGAGGGAACAGGTACAATGGGGGTGGTGACAGGTACAATGGGGGAGGGGTCAGGTACAATATCGGGAGGGGACAGGTACAATGTGGGGAGAAGACAGGTAGAATGTGGGGAGGGGACAGGTACAATGGAGGGAGGGGTCAGGTACATTGTGGGGAGTGGACAGGTAAAATGAGGGAGGAGACAGGTTCAATGTGGGGAGGGGACAGGTACAATTGGGGGAGGGGACAGGTACAATGTGGGGAGAGGACAGGTTCAATGAGGGAGGGGACAGATACAATAGGGGAGGGGACATGTACAATGGGGGAGGGGTCAGGTACAATGGGGGAGGGGACACGTACAATGGGGGAGGGACATGTACAATGGGGAGGGGACATTTACAATGTGGGATGGGACAGGTACAATGGGGAGGGGACAGGTAAAATGGGGAGGCGACAGGTACTATGTGGGGACTGGACAGGTACAATGGGGGAGGGGACAAGTACAATGGAGGAAGGGACAGGTACAATGGGGGAGGGGACAGGTACAATGGGGTAGGGGACAGATACAATGGGTAAAGGGACAGGTACAATGGGGAGGGGCAGGTACAATGTGGGGAGTGGACAGGTACAAATGGGGTGGGGACAGGTACAATGGGGAAGGGACAGGTACAATGGGGGAGGGGACAGGTACAATGGGGTAGGGGACAGGTATAATGGGAGAGGGGGAGGTACAATGGGGGAGGGGACAGCTACACTGAGGGGAGGGGACAGGTACAATGTGGGGAAGCGACAGGTACAATCGGGGAGGGGACAGGTACAATGGGGTAGGGGACGGGTGCAATGTGGGGAGGGGACAGGTACAATGTGGGGATGGACAGGTACAATGGGGGAGGGGACAGGTAGAATGGGGTAGGGGACAGGTACAATGGGGAGGGGGCAGGTGCAATGGGGGAGAGGACTGGTACAGTGTGGGAAGGGATTAGGTACAATGGGGGAGGGGATAGGTGCAATGTGGGGAGAGGAGAGGTACAATGTGGGGAGAGGACAGGTACAATGTGGGGAGTGGACAGGTACAATGTGGGAGAGGACAGGTACAATGGGGGAGGGGACAGGTACAATGTGGGAAGGGATTAGGTACAATGGGGGAGGGGACAGGTACAATGTGGGGAGAAGACAGGTAGAATGTGGGGAGGGGACAGGTACAATGGAGGGAGGGGTCAGGTACAATGTGGGGAGTGGACAGGTAGATTGTGGGGAGGGGACAGGTACAATGGGGGAGAGGACAGGTACAATGGGGGTGGTGACAGGTACAATGGGAGAGGGGTCAGGTACAATGTGTGGTGGGGACAGGTACAATGTGGGGAGTGGACAAGTACAATGGGGAGGGGACAGGTACAATGGGGGTGGTGACAGGTACAATGGGAGAGGGGTCAGGTACAATGTGTGGTGGGGACAGGTACAATGTGGGGAGTGGACATGTACAAGGGGGAGGGGACAGGTACAATGGGGGAGGGGACAGGTACAATGTGGGCAGTGGACAGGTACAATGAGGGAGGGGACAGGTACAATGGGGGAGGGGACAGGTACAATGTGGGGAGTGGACAAGTACAATGGGGAGGGGACAGGTACAATGGGGGAGGGGACAGGTACAATGTGGGGAGTGGACAGGTACAATGAGGGAGGAGACAGGTACAATGTGGGGAGGGGACAGGTACAATGTGGGGAGTGAACAAGTGCAATGGGGGAGGGGACAGGTACAATGTGGGGAGTGGACAGGTAAAATGGGGGAGTGGACAGGTACAATGTGGCGAGGGGACAGGTACAATGGGGGAGGGGACAGGTACAATGTGGGGAGTGGACAAGTACAATGGGTGAGGGGACAGGTACAATGGGGGAGAGGACAGGTACAATGGGGGAGGGGACAGGTACAATGGGGGAGGGGACAGGTACAATGGGGGAGGGGACAGGTACAATGGGGGAGGGGACAGGTACAATGGGGGTGGGGACAGGTACAATGGGGGAGAGGACTGGTACAATGGGGGAAGGGATTAGGTACAATGGGGGAGGGGATAGGTGCAATGTGGGGAGAGGAGAGGTACAATGTGGGGAGAGGACTGGTACAATGTGGGGCGGGGACAGGTCCAATGAGGGAGGGAACAGGTACAATGGGGGTGGTGACAGGTACAATGGGGGAGGGGTGAGGTACAATGTGGGGAGGGGACAGGTACAATGTGGGGAGAAGACAGGTAGAATGTGGGGAGGGGACAGGTACAATGGAGGGAGGGGTCAGGTACAATGTGGGGAGTGGACAGGTAGATTGTGGGGAGGGGACAGGTACAATGGGGGAGAGGTCAGGTACAATGGGGGTGGTGACAGGTACAATGGGAGAGGGGTCAGGTACAATGTGTGGTGGGGACAGGTCTAATGGGGGAGGGGACAGGTACAATGTGGGGAGTGGACAAGTACAATGGAGAGGGGACAGGTACAATGGGGGAGGGGACGGGTACAATGTGAGGAGTGGACAGGTACAATGAGGGAGGAGACAGGTACAATGTGAGGAGGGGACATGTACAATGTGGGGAGTGAACAAGTGCAATGGGGAGGGGACAGGTACAATGTGGGGAGTGGACAGGTAAAATGGGGGAGTGGACAGGTACAATGTGGCGAGGGGACAGGTACAATGGGGGAGGGGATAGGTACAATGTGGGGAGTGGACAAGTACAATGGGTGAGGGGACAGGTACAATGGGGAGGGGACAGGTACAATGGGGGAGGGGACAGGTACAATGGGGGAGGGGAGAGGTACAATGGGTGAGAGAACAGGTACAATGGGGGAGGGGACAGGTACAATGGGGGAGGGGTCAGGTACAATGGGGGAGGGGACCGGTACAATGGGGGAGGGGACAGGTACAATGGGGGAGGGGACAGGTACAATGGGGGTGGGGACAGGTACAATGGGGGAGAGGACAGGTACAATGGGTGCGGGGACAGGTACAATGGGGGTGAGGACAGGTACATTGGGGGAGGGGACAGGTACAATGTGGGGAGGAGACAGGTACAATGTGGGGAGTGGACAAGTACAATGGGGAGAGGACAGGTACAATGGGGGAGGGGCCAGGTACAATGGGGGTGAGGACAGGTACAATGGGGGAGGGGACAGGTACATTGCGGGAGGGGACAGTTACAATGGGGGAGGGGACAGGTACAATGGGGGAGGGGACAGGTACAATAGGGGAGTGGACACATACAATGGGGGAGGGGACAGGTACAATGGGGGAGGGGACAGATACAATGGGGGTGGGACGGATACAATGGGGAATGGGACAGGTACAATGTTGGGAGGGGACAGGTACAATGGGAAAGAGGACAGGTACAATGGGGCAGGGGACAGGTACAATAGGAGAGGGGACAGGTACAATGGGTGAGGGGACAGGTACAATGGGGAGGGGGCACGTACAATGTGGGGAGGGGACAGGTACAATGGGGGCAGGGGACAGGGACAATGGGGGAGGCGAAAGGTACAATGGGGAGGGGGCAGGTACAATGGGGAGGTGACAGGTACAATGGAGGAGGGGACAGATACAATGGGGAGGGGACAGGTACAATGTGGGAGGGGACAGGTACAATCCGAAAGGGGGCAGGTACAATGGGGGAGGGGACAGGTACAATGGGGGTGGGGACAGGTACAATGTGGGGAGAGGACAGGTTTAATGTGGGAATGGACAGGTACAATGGGGAAGGGGACATGTACAATGGGGTAGGGGACAGGTACAATGGGTAGGGGCAGGTAAAATGGGGAGGGGACAGGTACAATGGGGAGGGGACAGGTAAAATGGGGAGGGGACAGATACAATGGGGAGGGGACAGGTACTATGTGTGGAGTGGACAGGTACAATGGGGGAGGGGACAAGTACAATGGATGAAGGGACAGGTACAATGGGGGAGGGGACAGGTACAATGGGGTAGGGGACATACAATGGGGAAATGGACAGGTACAATGGGGAGGGGACAGGTACAATGTGGGGAGTGGACAGGTACAATGGGGTAGGGGACAGGTACAATGGGGGAGGGGAGGTACAATGGGGGAGGGGACAGGTACAATGTGGGGACCGGACAGGTACAATGTGGGGAGGCGACGTGTACAATCGGGGAGAGGACAGGTACAATGGGTAGGGGACGGGTACAATGTGGGGAGGGGACAGGTACAATGTGGGGATGGACAGGTACAATGGGGCAGGGGACAGGTACAATGGAGGAGGGGACAGGTAGAATGGGGGAGGGGACAGGTACAATGGGGAGGGGGCAGGTGCAATGGGGGAGAGGACTGGTACAATGGGGGAGGGGACAGGTACAATGGGGGGAGTGGACAAGTACAATGGGGAGGGGACAGGTACAATGGGGGAGGGGACAGGTACAATGTGGGGAGTGGACAGGTACAATGAGGGAGGAGACAGGTACAATGTGGGGAGGGGACAGGTACAATGTGGGGAGTGAACAAGTGCAATGGGGGAGGGGACAGGTACAATGTGGGGAGTGGACAGGTAAAATGGGGGAGTGGACAGGTACAATGTGGCTAGGGGACAGGTACAATGGGGGAGGGGACAGGTACAATGTGGAGAGTGGACAAGTACAATGGGTGAGGGGACAGGTACAATGGGGGAGGGGACAGGTACAATGGGGGGAATGGACAGGTACAATGGGGGACGGGACAGGTACAATGGGGGAGGGGACATGTACAATGGGGGAGGGGACAGGTACAATGGGGAGGGGACAGGTACAATGGGGAGGGGACAGGTACAATGGGGGATAGGACAGGTACAATGGGAAAGGGGACAGGTACAATAATGGACGGGACAGGTACAATGGGTGAGGGCACAGGTACAATGGGTGAGGGGACAGGTACAATGGGGGAGGGGACAGGGACAATGTGGGGAGTGGACAGGTACAATGTGGGAGGGGACAGGTACAGTGTGGGGAGTGGACAGGTACAATTGGGGAGGGGACAGGCACAATGTGGGGACTGGACAGGTACAACGGGGAGGGGACAGGTACAATGGGGGAGGGGACAGGTACAATGGGGGAAGGGACAGGTACAATGGGGGAGGGGACAGGTACAATGGGGGAGGGGACAGGTACAATGGGGAGGGGACAGGTTCTCTGGGGGAGGGGACAGGTACAATTGGGGAGGGTACAGGTACCATGGGTGAGTGGACAGGAACAATGGGGGAGTGGACAGGAACAATGGGGGAGAGGACAGATACAATGGGGGAGGGGTCAGGTAAAATGGGGGAGGGGACAGGTACAATGGGGAGAGGACAGGTACAATGGGGGAGGGGACAGGTACAATGGGGAGGGGACAAGTACAAAGGGAGAGGGGACAGGTACAATGGGGGAGGGACATGTACAATGGGGAGGGGACATTTACAATGTGGGATGGGACAGGTACAATGGGGAGGGGACAGGTAAAATGGGGAGGCGACAGGTACTATGTGGGGACTGGACAGGTACAATGGGGGAGGGGACAAGTACAATGGAGGAAGGGACATGTACAATGGGGGAGGGGACAGGTACAATGGGGTAGGGGACAGATACAATGTGGGGAGTGGACAGGTACAAATGGGGTGGGGACAGGTACAATGGGGAAGGGACAGGTACAATGGGGGAGGGGACAGGTACAATGGGGTAGGGGACAGGTATAATGGGAGAGGGGGAGGTACAATGGGGGAGGGGACAGCTACAATGTGGGGAGGGGACAGGTACAATGTGGGGAGGCGACAGGTACAATCGGGGAGGGGACAGGTACAATGGGGTAGGGGACGGGTGCAATGTGGGGAGGGGACAGGTACAATGTGGGGATGGACAGGTACAATGGGGGAGGGGACAGGTAGAATGGGGGAGGGGACAGGTACAATGGGGAGGGGGCAGGTGCAATGGGGGAGAGGACTGGTACAATGTGGGAAGGGATTAGGTACAATGGGGGAGGGGATAGGTGCAATGTGGGGAGAGGAGAGGTACAATGTGGGGAGAGGACAGGTACAATGTGGGGAGTGGACAGGTACAATGTGGGAGAGGACAGGTACAATGGGGGAGGGGACAGGTACAATGTGGGAAGGGATTAGGTACAATGGGGGAGGGGACAGGTACAATGTGGGGAGAAGACAGGTAGAATGTGGGGAGGGGACAGGTACAATGGAGGGAGGGGTCAGGTACAATGTGGGGAGTGGACAGGTAGATTGTGGGGAGGGGACAGGTACAATGGGAGAGAGGTCAGGTACAATGGGGGTGGTGACAGGTACAATGGGAGAGGGGTCAGGTACAATGTGTGGTGGGGACAGGTCTAATGGGGGAGGGGACAGGTACAATGTGGGGAGTGAACAAGTACAATGGGAAGGGGACAGGTACAATGGGGGAGGGGACAGGTACAATGTGGGGAGTGGACAGGTACAATGAGGGAGGAGACAGGTACAATGTGGGGAGGGGACAGGTACAATGTGGGGAGTGAACAAGTGCAATGGGGGAGGGGACAGGTAAAATGTGGGGAGTGGACAGGTAAAATGGGGGAGTGGACAGGTACAATGTGGCGAGGGGACAGGTACAATGGGGGAGGGGACAGGTACAATGTGGGGAGTGGACAAGTACAATGGGTGAGGGGACAGGTACAATGGGGGAGGGGACAGGTACAATGGGGGAGGGGACAGGTACAATGGGGGAGAGGACAGGTACAATGGGGGAGGGGACAGGTACAATGGGGGAGGGGACAGGTACAATGGGGGAGGGGACAGGTACAATGGGGGAGGGGACAGGTACAATGGGGGAGGGGACAGGTACAATGGGGGTGGGGACAGGTACAATGGGGGAGAGGACTGGTACAATGGGGGAAGGGATTAGGTACAATGGGGGAGGGGATAGGTGCAATGTGGGGAGAGGAGAGGTACAATGTGGGACGGGGACAGGTCCAATGAGGGAGGGAACAGGTACAATGGGGGTGGTGACAGGTACAATGGGGGAGGGGTCAGGTACAATGTGGGGAGGGGACAGGTACAATGTGGGGAGAAGACAGGTAGAATGTGGGGAGGGGACAGGTACAATGGAGGGAGGGGCCAGGTACAATGTGGGGAGTGGACAGGTAGATTGTGGGGAGGGGACAGGTACAATGGGAGAGAGGTCAGGTACAATGGGGGTGGTGACAGGTACAATGGGAGACGGGTCAGGTACAATGTGTGGTGTGGACAGGTCTAATGGGGGAGGGTCAGGTACAATGTGGGGAGTGAACAAGTACAATGGGGAGGGGACAGGTACAATGGGGGAGGGGACAGGTACAATGTGGGGAGTGGACAGGTACAATGAGGGAGGAGACAGGTACAATGTGGGGAGGGGACAGGTACAATGTGGGGAGTGAACAAGTGCAATGGGGGAGGGGACAGGTACAATGTGGGGAGTGGACAGGTAAAATGGGGGAGTGGACAGGTACAATGTGGCGAGGGGACAGGTACAATGGAGGAGGGGACAGGTACAATGTGGGGAGTGGACAAGTACAATGGGTGAGGGGACAGGTACAATGGGGGAGGGGACAGGTACAATGGGGGAGGGGACAGGTACAATGGGGGAGAGGACAGGTACAATGGGGGAGGGGACAGGTACAATGGGGGAGGGGACAGGTACAATGGGGGAGGGGACAGGTACAATGGGGGAGGGGACAGGTAGAATGGGGGAGGGGACAGGTACAATGGGGAGGGGGCAGGTGCAATGGGGGAGAGGACTGGTACAATGTGGGAAGGGATTAGGTACAATGGGGGAGGGGAGAGGTGCAATGTGGGGAGAGGAGAGGTACAATGTGGGGAGAGGACAGGTACAATGTGGGGAGTGGACAGGTACAATGTGGGAGAGGACAGGTACAATGGGGGAGGGGACAGGTACAATGTGGGAAGGGATTAGGTACAATGGGGGAGGGGACAGGTACAATGTGGGGAGAAGACAGGTAGAATGTGGGGAGGGGACAGGTACAATGGAGGGAGGGGTCAGGTACAATGTGGGGAGTGGACAGGTAGATTGTGGGGAGGGGACAGGTACAATGGGAGAGAGGTCAGGTACAATGGGGGTGGTGACAGGTACAATGGGAGAGGGGTCAGGTACAATGTGTGGTGGGGACAGGTCTAATGGGGGAGGGGACAGGTACAATGTGGGGAGTGAACAAGTACAATGGGGAGGGGACAGGTACAATGGGGGAGGGGACAGGTACAATGTGGGGAGTGGACAGGTACAATGAGGGAGGAGACAGGTACAATGTGGGGAGGGGACAGGTACAATGTGGGGAGTGAACAAGTGCAATGGGGGAGGGGACAGGTAAAATGTGGGGAGTGGACAGGTAAAATGGGGGAGTGGACAGGTACAATGTGGCGAGGGGACAGGTACAATGGGGGAGGGGACAGGTACAATGTGGGGAGTGGACAAGTACAATGGGTGAGGGGACAGGTACAATGGGGGAGGGGACAGGTACAATGGGGGAGGGGACAGGTACAATGGGGGAGAGGACAGGTACAATGGGGGAGGGGACAGGTACAATGGGGGAGGGGACAGGTACAATGGGGGAGGGGACAGGTACAATGGGGGAGGGGACAGGTACAATGGGGGAGGGGACAGGTACAATGGGGGTGGGGACAGGTACAATGGGGGAGAGGACTGGTACAATGGGGGAAGGGATTAGGTACAATGGGGGAGGGGATAGGTGCAATGTGGGGAGAGGAGAGGTACAATGTGGGACGGGGACAGGTCCAATGAGGGAGGGAACAGGTACAATGGGGGTGGTGACAGGTACAATGGGGGAGGGGCCAGGTACAATGTGGGGAGGGGACAGGTACAATGTGGGGAGAAGACAGGTAGAATGTGGGGAGGGGACAGGTACAATGGAGGGAGGGGCCAGGTACAATGTGGGGAGTGGACAGGTAGATTGTGGGGAGGGGACAGGTACAATGGGAGAGAGGTCAGGTACAATGGGGGTGGTGACAGGTACAATGGGAGAGGGGTCAGGTACAATGTGTGGTGTGGACAGGTCTAATGGGGGAGGGTCAGGTACAATGTGGGGAGTGAACAAGTACAATGGGGAGGGGACAGGTACAATGGGGGAGGGGACAGGTACAATGTGGGGAGTGGACAGGTACAATGAGGGAGGAGACAGGTACAATGTGGGGAGGGGACAGGTACAATGTGGGGAGTGAACAAGTGCAATGGGGGAGGGGACAGGTACAATGTGGGGAGTGGACAGGTAAAATGGGGGAGTGGACAGGTACAATGTGGCGAGGGGACAGGTACAATGGAGGAGGGGACAGGTACAATGTGGGGAGTGGACAAGTACAATGGGTGAGGGGACAGGTACAATGGGGGAGGGGACAGGTACAATGGGGGAGGGGACAGGTACAATGGGGGAGAGGACAGGTACAATGGGGGAGGGGACAGGTACAATGGGGGAGGGGACAGGTACAATGGGGGAGGGGACAGGTACAATGGGGGAGGGGACAGGTACAATGGGGGAGGGGACAGGTACAATGGGGGTGGGGACAGGTACAATGGGGGAGAGGACTGGTACAATGGGGGAAGGGATTAGGTACAATGGGGGAGGGGATAGGTGCAATGTGGGGAGAGGAGAGGTACAATGTGGGACGGGGACAGGTCCAATGAGGGAGGGAACAGGTACAATGGGGGTGGTGACAGGTACAATGGGGGAGGGGTCAGGTACAATGTGGGGAGGGGACAGGTACAATGTGGGGAGAAGACAGGTAGAATATGGGGAGGGGACAGGTACAATGGAGGAAGGGGCCAGGTACAATGTGGGGAGTGGACAGGTAGATTGTGGGGAGGGGACAGGTACAATGGGGGAGAGGTCAGGTACAATGGGGGTGGTGACAGGTACAATGGGAGAGGGGTCAGGTACAATGTGTGGTGGGGACAGGTACAATGTGGGGAGTGGACAAGTACAATGGGGAGGGGACAGGTACAATGGGGGAGGGGACAGGTACAATGGGGGAGGGGACAGGTACAATGTGGGGAGTGGACAGGTACAATGAGGGAGGGGACAGGTACAATGGGGGAGGGGACAGGTACAATGTGGGGAGTGGACAAGTACAATGGGGAGGGGACAGGTACAATGAGGGAGGAGACAGGTACAATGTGGGGAGGGGACAGGTACAATGTGGGGAGTGAACAAGTGCAATGGGGGAGGGGACAGGTACAATGTGGGGAGTGGACAGGTAAAATGGGAGAGTGGACAGGTACAATGTGGCGAGGGGACAGGTACAATGGGGGAGGGGACAGGTACAATGTGGGGAGTGGACAAGTACAATGGGTGAGGGGACAGGTACAATGGGGGAGGGGACAGGTACAATGGGGGAGGGGACAGGTACAATGGGGGAGGGGACAGGTACAATGGGGGAGGGGGCAGGTACAATGGGGGAGGGGACAGGTACAATGGGGGAGGGGACAGGTACAATGGGGGTGGGGACAGGTACAATGGGGGAGAGGACTGGTACAATGGGGGAAGGGATTAGGTACAATGGGGGAGGGGATAGGTGCAATGTGGGGAGAGGAGAGGTACAATGTGGGGAGAGGACAGGTACAAAGGGGGAGGAGACAGGTACAATGTGGGGCGGGGACAGGTCCAATGAAGGAGGGAACAGGTACAATGGGGGTGGTGACAGGTACAATGGGGGAGGGGTCAGGTACAATGTGGGGAGGGGACAGGTACAATGTGGGGAGAAGACAGGTAGAATGTGGGGAGGGGACAGGTACAATGGAGGGAGGGGTCAGGTACAATGTGGGGAGTGGACAGGTAGATTGTGGGGAGGGGACAGGTACAATGGGGGAGAGGTCAGGTACAATGGGGGTGGTGACAGGTACAATGGGAGAGGGGTCAGGTACAATGTGTGGTGGGGACAGGTCTAATGGGGGAGGGGACAGGTACAATGTGGGGAGTGGACAAGTACAATGGGGAGGGGACAGGTACAATGGGGGAGGGGACAGGTAAATTGTGGGGAGTGGACAGGTACAATGAGGGAGGAGACAGGTACAATGTGAGGAGTGGACAGGTACAATGTGGGGAGTGAACAAGTGCAATGGGGGAGGGGACAGGTACAATGTGGGGAGTGGACAGGTAAAATGGGGGAGTGGACAGGTACAATGTGGCGAGGGGACAGGTACAATGGGGGAGGGGATAGGTACAATGTGGGGAGTGGACAAGTACAATGGGTGAGGGGACAGGTACAATGGGGAGGGGACAGGTACAATGGGGGAGGGGACAGGTACAATGGGGGAGGGGAGAGGTACAATGGGGGAGAGGACAGGTACAATGGGGGAGGGGACAGGTACAATGGGGGAGGGGACAGGTACAATGGGGGAGGGGACAGGTACAATGGGGGTGGGGACAGGTACAATGGGGGTGGGGACAGGTACAATGGGGGAGAGGACAGGTACAATGGGTGCGGGGACAGGTACAATGGGGGTGAGGACAGGTACATTGGGGGAGGGGACAGGTACAATGTGGGGAGGAGACAGGTACAATGTGGGGAGGGGACAAGTACAATGGGGAGAGGACAGGTACAATGGGGGTGGGGCCAGGTACAATGGGGGTGGGGACAGGTACAATGGGGGAGGGGACAGGTACATTGCGGGAGGGGACAGTTACAATGGGGGAGGGGACAGCTACAATGGGGGAGGGGACAGGTACAATAGGGGAGTGGTCACATACAATGGGGGAGGGGACAGGTACAATGGGGGAGGGGACAGATACAATGGGGGTGGGACGGATACAATGGGGAATGGGACAGGTACAATGTTGGGAGGGGACAGGTAAAATGTGGGAGGGGACAGGTACAATGGGGAGGGGAGAGGTACAATTGGGGGAGGGGACAGGTACAATGGGAAAGAGGACAGGTACAATGGGGCAGGGGGCAGGTACAATAGGGGAGGGGACAGGTACAATGGGTGAGGGGACAGGTACAATGGGGAGGGGGCACGTACAATGTGGGGAGTGAACAAGTGCAATGGGGGAGGGGACAGGTACAATGTGGGGAGTGGACAGGTAAAATGGGGGAGTGGACAGGTACAATGTGGCGAGGGGACAGGTACAATGGGGGAGGGGATAGGTACAATGTGGGGAGTGGACAAGTACAATGGGTGAGGGGACAGGTACAATGGGGAGGGGACAGGTACAATGGGGGAGGGGACAGGTACAATGGGGGAGGGGAGAGGTACAATGGGGGAGAGGACAGGTACAATGGGGGAGGGGACAGGTACAATGGGGGAGGGGACAGGTACAATGGGGGAGGGAACAGGTACAATGGGGGTGGTGACAGGTACAATGGGGGAGGGGTCAGGTACAATGTGGGGAGGGGACAGGTACAATGTGGGGAGAAGACAGGTAGAATATGGGGAGGGGACAGGTACAATGGAGGAAGGGGCCAGGTACAATGTGGGGAGTGGACAGGTAGATTGTGGGGAGGGGACAGGTACAATGGGGGAGAGGTCAGGTACAATGGGGGTGGTGACAGGTACAATGGGAGAGGGGTCAGGTACAATGTGTGGTGGGGACAGGTACAATGTGGGGAGTGGACAAGTACAATGGGGAGGGGACAGGTACAATGGGGGAGGGGACAGGTACAATGGGGGAGGGGACAGGTACAATGTGGGGAGTGGACAGGTACAATGAGGGAGGGGACAGGTACAATGGGGGAGGGGACAGGTACAATGTGGGGAGTGGACAAGTACAATGGGGAGGGGACAGGTACAATGAGGGAGGAGACAGGTACAATGTGGGGAGGGGACAGGTACAATGTGGGGAGTGAACAAGTGCAATGGGGGAGGGGACAGGTACAATGTGGGGAGTGGACAGGTAAAATGGGGGAGTGGACAGGTACAATGTGGCGAGGGGACAGGTACAATGGGGGAGGGGACAGGTACAATGTGGGGAGTGGACAAGTACAATGGGTGAGGGGACAGGTACAATGGGGGAGGGGACAGGTACAATGGGGGAGGGGACAGGTACAATGGGGGAGGGGACAGGTACAATGGGGGAGGGGGCAGGTACAATGGGGGAGGGGACAGGTACAATGGGGGAGGGGACAGGTACAATGGGGGAGAGGACTGGTACAATGGGGGAAGGGATTAGGTACAATGGGGGAGGGGATAGGTGCAATGTGGGGAGAGGAGAGGTACAATGTGGGGAGAGGACAGGTACAAAGGGGGAGGAGACAGGTACAATGTGGGGCGGGGACAGGTCCAATGAAGGAGGGAACAGGTACAATGGGGGTGGTGACAGGTACAATGGGGGAGGGGTCAGGTACAATGTGGGGAGGGGACAGGTACAATGTGGGGAGAAGACAGGTAGAATGTGGGGAGGGGACAGGTACAATGGAGGGAGGGGTCAGGTACAATGTGGGGAGTGGACAGGTAGATTGTGGGGAGGGGACAGGTACAATGGGGGAGAGGTCAGGTACAATGGGGGTGGTGACAGGTACAATGGGAGAGGGGTCAGGTACAATGTGTGGTGGGGACAGGTCTAATGGGGGAGGGGACAGGTACAATGTGGGGAGTGGACAAGTACAATGGGGAGGGGACAGGTACAATGGGGGAGGGGACAGGTACAATGTGGGGAGTGGACAGGTACAATGAGGGAGGAGACAGGTACAATGTGAGGAGTGGACAGGTACAATGTGGGGAGTGAACAAGTGCATTGGGGGAGGGGACAGGTACAATGTGGGGAGTGGACAGGTAAAATGGGGGAGTGGACAGGTACAATGTGGCGAGGGGACAGGTACAATGGGGGAGGGGATAGGTACAATGTGGGGAGTGGACAAGTACAATGGGTGAGGGGACAGGTACAATGGGGAGGGGACAGGTACAATGGGGGAGGGGACAGGTACAATGGGGGAGGGGAGAGGTACAATGGGGGAGAGGACAGGTACAATGGGGGAGGGGACAGGTACAATGGGGGAGGGGACAGGTACAATGGGGGTGGGGACAGGTACAACGGGGGTGGGGACAGGTACAATGGGGGAGAGGACAGGTACAATGGGTGCGGGGACAGGTACAATGGGGGTGAGGACAGGTACATTGGGGGAGGGGACAGGTACAATGTGGGGAGGAGACAGGTACAATGTGGGGAGGGGACAAGTACAATGGGGAGAGGACAGGTACAATGGGGGTGGGGCCAGGTACAATGGGGGTGGGGACAGGTACAATGGGGGAGGGGACAGGTACATTGCGGGAGGGGACAGTTACAATGGGGGAGGGGACAGCTACAATGGGGGAGGGGACAGGTACAATAGGGGAGTGGTCACATACAATGGGGGAGGGGACAGGTACAATGGGGGAGGGGACAGATACAATGGGGGTGGGACGGATACAATGGGGAATGGGACAGGTACAATGTTGGGAGGGGACAGGTAAAATGTGGGAGGGGACAGGTACAATGGGGAGGGGAGAGGTACAATTGGGGGAGGGGACAGGTACAATGGGAAAGAGGACAGGTACAATGGGGCAGGGGGCAGGTACAATAGGGGAGGGGACAGGTACAATGGGTGAGGGGACAGGTACAATGGGGAGGGGGCACGTATAATGTGGGGAGTGAACAAGTGCAATGGGGGAGGGGACAGGTACAATGTGGGGAGTGGACAGGTAAAATGGGGGAGTGGACAGGTACAATGTGGCGAGGGGACAGGTACAATGGGGGAGGGGATAGGTACAATGTGGGGAGTGGACAAGTACAATGGGTGAGGGGACAGGTACAATGGGGAGGGGACAGGTACAATGGGGGAGGGGACAGGTACAATGGGGGAGGGGAGAGGTACAATGGGGGAGAGGACAGGTACAATGGGGGAGGGGACAGGTACAATGGGGGAGGGGACAGGTACAATGGGGGAGGGGACAGGTACAATGGGGGTGGGGACAGGTACAATGGGGGTGGGGACAGGTACAATGGGGGAGAGGACAGGTACAATGGGTGCGGGGACAGGTACAATGGGGGTGAGGACAGGTACATTGGGGGAGGGGACAGGTACAATGTGGGGAGGAGACAGGTACAATGTGGGGAGGGGACAAGTACAATGGGGAGAGGACAGGTACAATGGGGGAGGGGCCAGGTACAATGGGGGTGGGGACAGGTACAATGGGGGAGGGGACAGGTACATTGCGGGAGGGGACAGTTACAATGGGGGAGGGGACAGCTACAATGGGGGAGGGGACAGGTACAAAAGGGGAGTGGTCACATACAATGGGGGAGGGGACAGGTACAATGGGGGAGGGGACAGATACAATGGGGGTGGGACGGATACAATGGGGAATGGGACAGGTACAATGTTGGGAGGGGACAGGTAAAATGTGGGAGGGGACAGGTACAATGGGGAGGGGAGAGGTACAATTGGGGGAGGGGACAGGTAAAATGGGAAAGAGGACAGGTACAATGGGGCAGGGGGCAGGTACAATAGGGGAGGGGACAGGTACAATGGGTGAGGGGACAGGTACAATGGGGAGGGGGCACGTACAATGTGGGGAGGGGACAGGTACAATGGGGGCAGGGGACAAGGACAATGGGGGAGGCGAAAGGTACAATGGGGAGGGGGCAGGTACAATGGGGAGGTGACAGGTACAATGGAGGAGGGGACAGATACAATGGGGAGCGGACAGGTACAATGTGGGAGGGGACAGGTACAATCCGGGAGGGGGCAGGTACAATGGGGGAGGGGACAGGTACAATGGGGGTGGGGACAGGTACAATGTGGGGAGAGGACAGGTTTAATGTGGGAGGGGACAGGTACAATGGGGAAGGGGACATGTACAATGGGGGAGGGGACAGGTACAATGGGGTAGGGGACACGTACAATGGGGAGGGACATTTAAAATGTGGGAGGGGCAGGTACAATGGGTAGGGGCAGGCACAATGGGGGAGGGGACAGGTAAAATGGGGAGGGGACAGGTACAATGGGGAGGGGACAGGTACTATGTGTGGAGTGGACAGGTACAATGGGGGAGGGGACAAGTACAATGGAGGAAGGGACAGGTACAATGGGGGAGGGGACAGGTACAATGGGGTAGGGGACATACAATGGGGAAATGGACAGGTACAATGGGGAGGGGACAGGTACAATGTGGGGAGTGGACAGGTACAATGGGGTAGGGGACAGGTACAATGGGGGAGGGGAGGTACAATGGGGGAGGGGACAGGTACAATGTGGGGACGGGACAGGTACAATGTGGGGAGGCGACGTGTACAATCGGGGAGAGGACAGGTACAATGGGGTAGGGGACGGGTACAATGTGGGGAGGGGACAGGTACAATGTGGGGATGGACAGGTACAATGGGGCAGGGGACAGGTACAATGGAGGAGGGGACAGGTAGAATGGGGGAGGGGACAGGTACAATGGGGAGGGGGCAGGTGCAATGGGGGAGAGGACTGGTACAATGGGGGAGGGGACAGGTACAATGGGGGGAGTGGACAAGTACAATGGGGAGGGGACAGGTACAATGGGGGAGGGGACAGGGACAATGTGGGGAGTGGACAGGTACAATGAGGGAGGAGACAGGTACAATGTGGGGAGGGGACAGGTACAATGTGGGGAGTGAACAAGTGCAATGGGGGAGGGGACAGGTACAATGTGGGGAGTGGACAGGTAAAATGGGGGAGTGGACAGGTACAATGTGGCGAGGGGACAGGTACAATGGGGGAGGGGACAGGTACAATGTGGAGAGTGGACAAGTACAATGGGTGAGGGGACAGGTACAATGGGGGAGGGGACAGGTACAATGGGGGGAATGGACAGGTACAATGGGGGACGGGACAGGTACAATGGGGGAGGGGACATGTACAATGGGGGAGGGGACAGGTACAATGGGGGAGGGGACAGGTACAATGGGGAGGGGACAGGTACAATGGGGGATAGGACAGGTACAATGGGAAAGGGGACAGGTACAATAATGGAGGGGACAGGTACAATGGGTTATTGCACAGGTACAATGGGTGAGGGGACAGGTACAATAGGGGAGGGGACAGGTACAATGTGGGGAGTGGACAGGTACAATGTGGGAGGGGACAGGTACAGTGTGGGGAGTGGACAGGTACAATTGGGGAGGGGACAGGCACAATGTGGGGACTGGACAGGTACAACGGGGAGGGGACAGGTACAATGGGGGAGGGGACAGGTACAATGGGGGAAGGGACAGGTACAATGGGGGAGGGGACAGGTACAATGGGGGAGGGGACAGGTACAATGGGGAGGGGACAGGTTCTCTGGGGGAGGGGACAGGTACAATTGGGGAGGGTACAGGTACCATGGGTGAGTGGACAGGAACAATGGGGGAGTGGACAGGAACAATGGGGGAGAGGACAGATACAATGGGGGAGGGGTCAGGTAAAATGGGGGAGGGGACAGGTACAATGGGGAGAGGACAGGTACAATGGGGGAGGGGACAGGGACAATGGGGAGGGGACAAGTACAAAGGGAGAGGGGACAGGTACAATGGGGGAGGAACATGTACAATGGGGAGGGGACATTTACAATGTGGGATGGGACAGGTACAATGGGGAGGGGACAGGTAAAATGGGGAGGCGACAGGTACTATGTGGGGACTGGACAGGTACAATGGGGGAGGGTACAAGTACAATGGAGGAAGGGACAGGTACAATGGGGGAGGGGACAGGTACAATGGGGTAGGGGACAGATACAATGTGGGGAGTGGACAGGTACAAATGGGGTGGGGACAGGTACAATGGGGAAGGGACAGGTACAATGGGGGAGGGGACAGGTACAATGGGGTAGGGGACAGGTATAATGGGAGAGGGGGAGGTACAATGGGGAGGGGACAGCTACAATTTGGGAGGGGACAGGTACAATGTGGGGAGGCGACAGGTACAATCGGGGAGGGGACAGGTACAATGGGGTAGCGGACGGGTGCAATGTGGGGAGGGGACAGGTACAATGTGGGGATGGACAGGTACAATGGGGGAGGGGACAGGTAGAATGGGGGAGGGGACAGGTACAATGGGGAGGGGGCAGGTGCAATGGGGGAGAGGACTGGTACAATGTGGGAAGGGATTAGGTACAATGGGGGAGGGGATAGGTGCAATGTGGGGAGAGGAGAGGTACAATGTGGGGAGAGGACAGGTACAATGTGGGGAGTGGACAGGTACAATGTGGGAGAGGACAAGTACAATGGGGGAGGGGACAGGTACAATGTGGGAAGGGGTTAGGTACAATGGGGGAGGGGACAGGTACAATGTGGGGAGAAGACAGGTAGAATGTGGGGAGGGGACAGGTACAATGGAGGGAGGGGTCAGGTACAATGTGGGGAGTGGACAGGTAGATTGTGGGGAGGGGACAGGTACAATGGGTGAGGGGACAGGTACAATGGGGGTGGGGACAGGTACAATGTGGGGAGAGGACAGGTTTAATGTGGGAGGGGACAGGTACAATGGGGAAGGGGACATGTACAATGGGGGAGGGGACACGTACAATGGGGAGGGACATTTAAAATGTGGGAGGGGCAGGTACAATGGGGAGGGGCAGGTACAATGGGGGAGGGGACAGGTAAAATGGGGAGGGGACAGGTACAATGGGGAGGGGACAGGTACTATGTGTGGAGTGGACAGGTACAATGGGGGAGGGGACAAGTACAATGGAGGAAGGGACAGGTACAATGGGGGAGGGGACAGGTACAATGGGGTAGGGGACATACAATGGGGAAATGGACAGGTACAATGGGGAGGGGACAGGTACAATGTGGGGAGTGGACAGGTACAATGGGGGTGGGGACAGGTACAATGGGGGAGGGGACAGGTACAATGGGGTAGGTGACAGGTACAATGGGGGAGGGGAGGTACAATGGGGGAGGGGACAGGTACAATGTGGGGAGGCGACGTGTACAATCGGGGAGAGGACAGGTACAATGGGGTAGGGGACGGGTACAATGTGGGGAGGGGACAGGTACAATGTGGGGATGGACAGGTACAATGGGGCAGGGGACAGGTACAATGGAGGAGGGGACAGGTAGAATGGGGGAGGGGACAGGTACAATGGGGAGGGGGCAGGTGCAATGGGGGAGAGGACTGGTACAATGGGGGAGGGGACAGGTACAATGGGGGTAGTGGACAAGTACAATGGGGAGGGGATAGGTACAATGGGGGAGGGGACAGGTACAATGTGGGGAGTGGACAGGTACAATGAGGGAGGAGACAGGTACAATGTGGGGAGGGGACAGGTACAATGTGGGGAGTGAACAAGTGCAATGGGGGAGGGGACAGGTACAATGTGGGGAGTGGACAGGTAAAATGGGGGAGTGGACAGGTACAATGTGGCGAGGGGACAGGTACAATGGGGGAGGGGACAGGTACAATGTGGAGAGTGGACAAGTACAATGGGTGAGGGGACAGGTACAATGGGGGAGGGGACAGGTACAATGGGGGGAATGGACAGGTACAATGGGGGACGGGACAGGTACAATGGGGGAGCGGACATGTACAATGGGGGAGGGGACAGGTACAATGGGGGAGGGGACAGGTACAATGGGGAGGGGACAGGTACAATGGGGGATAGGACAGGTACAATGGGGAAGGGGACAGGTACAATAATGGAGGGGACAGGTACAATGGGTGAGGGAACAGGTACAATGGGTGAGGGGACAGGTACAATGGGGGAGGGGACAGGTACAATGTGGGGAGTGGACAGGTACAATGTGGGAGGGGACAGGTACAGTGTGGGGAGTGGACAGGTACAATTGGGGAGGGGACAGGCACAATGTGGGGACTGGACAGGTACAACGGGGAGGGGACAGGTACAATGGGGGAGGGGACAGGTACAATGGGGGAAGGGACAGGTACAATGGGGGAGGGGACAGGTACAATGGGGGAGGGGACAGGTTCTCTGGGGGAGGGGACAGGTACAATTGGGGAGGGTACAGGTACCATGGGTGAGTGGACAGGAACAATGGGGGAGTGGACAGGAACAATGGGGGAGAGGCCAGATACAATGGGGGAGGGGTCAGGTAAAATGGGGGAGGGGACAGGTACAATGGGGAGAGGACAGGTACAATGGGGGAGGGGACAGGTACAATGGGGAGGGGACAAGTACAAAGGGAGAGGGGACAGGTACATTGTGGGGAGAACAGGTACAATGGGGGAGGGGACAGGTACAATGTGGGGAGAGGACAGGTACAATGGGGGAGGGGACAGGTACAATGGGGGAGGGGACAGGTACAATGGGGGAGAGGACAGGTACAATGTGGGGATAGGACAGGTACAATGGGGGAGAGGACAGGTGCAATGGGGGAGGGGACAGGTGCAATGCGGGAGGGGATAGGTACAATGGGGGAGAGGACAGGTACAATGTGGGGAGAGGACAGGTACAATGTGGGGAGGGGACAGGTACAATGGGGGAGTGGACAGGTGCAATATGGGGAGGGGACAGGTACAATGTGGGGAGTGGACAGGTACAATGTGGGAGGGGACAGGTACAATGTGGGGAGAGGACAGGTACAATAGAGGAGGGGACAGGTACAATGTGGGGAGTGGACAGGTACAATGGGGGAGGGGACAGGTACAATGGGGAGGGGACAGGTACAATGTGGGAGGGGACAGGTACAATGTGGGGAGTGGACAGGTACAATGGGGGAGGGGACAGGTATGATGGGGGAGTGGACAGGTACAATGGGGGAGGGGACAGGTACAATGGGGGAGGGGACATGTACAATGGGGGAGGGGACAGGTACAATGGGGGAGGGGACAGGTACAATGGGGGAGGGAACAGGTACAATGGGGAGGGGACAGGTACAATGGGGGAGGGTCAGGTACAATGGGGGAGAGGACAGGTACAATGTGGGGAGTGGACAGGTACAAAGGGAGAGGGGACAGGTACATTGAGCGGAGGACAGATACAATGGGGGAGGGGACAGGGACAATGGAGAGGGGACAGGTACAATAGGGGAGGGGACAGGTACAATGTGGGGAGTGGACAGGTACAATGGGGGAGGGGACAGGTACAATGGGGGAGGGGACAGGTACAATGGGGTAGGGGACAGGTACAATGGGGGAGTGGACAGGTATAATGGGGAGGGGACAGGTACCATGGGGGAGGGGACAGGTATAATGGGGGAGGGGACAGGTATAATGGGGGAGGGGACAGGTACAATGGGGGAGGGGACAGGTACAATGGGGAGGGGACAGGTACAATGTGGGGAGTGGACAGGTACAATGTGGGAGTGGACAGGTACAATGGGGGAGGGGACAGGTACAATGGGGGAGGGGAAAGGTATAATGGGGGAGGGGACAGGTACCATGGGTGAGGGGACAGGTACAATGGGGGAGAGGACAGATACAATGGGGGAGGGGTCAGAAACAATGGGGGAGGGGACAGGTACAATGTGGGAGGGGACAGGTACAATGGGGGAGGGGACAGGTATAATGGGGGAGGGGACAGGTACAATGGACGAGGGGACAGGTCCAAAGGGAGAGGGGACAGGTACATTAGGGGGAGGACAGGTACAATGGGGGAGGGGACAGGTACAATGGGGGAGGGGATATGTACAATGGGGGAGAGGACAGGTACAATGTGGGGAGAGGACAGGTACAATGTGGGGAGGGGACAGGTACAATGGGGGAGTGGACAGGTACAATGTGGGGAGGGGACAGGTACAATGTGGGGAGTGGACAGGTACAATGGGGGAGGTGACGGGTACAATGGGGGAGAGGACAGGTACAATGGGGGAGGGGACAGGTACAATGTGGGAGGGGATAGGTACAATGGGGGAGAGGACAGGTACAATGTGGGGAGGGGACAGGTACAATGTGGGGAGTGGACAGGTACAATGGGGGAGGGGACAGGTACAATGTGGGAGGGGACAGGTACAATGTGGGGAGAGGACAGGTACAATGGGGGAGGGGACAGGTACAATGTGGGGAGGGGACAGGTATAATGGGGGAGTGGCCAGGTACAATGGGGGAGGGGACAGGTACAATGTGGGGAGTGGACAGGTACAATGGGGGAGGGGACAGGTATAATGGGGGAGTGGCCAGGTACAATGGGGGAGGGGACAGGTACAATGGGAGAGGGGACATGTACAATGGGGGAGAGACAGGTACAATGGAGGAGGGGACAGGTACAATGGGGAGGGGACAGGTACAATGGGGGAGGGGACAGGTACAATGGGGAGGGGACAGGTACAATGGGGAGGGTCAGATACAATGGGGGAGAGGACAGGTTCTCTGGGGGAGGGAACAAGTACAATTGGGGAGGGGACAGGTACAATATGGGGAGGGGACAGGTACAATGTGGAGGGGACAGGTACAATGGGGGAGGGGACAGGTACAATGTGGAGAGGGGACAGGTACAATGTGGGGAGTGGACAGGTACAATGGGGGAGTGGACAGGTATAATGGGGGAAGGGACAGCTACAATGGGGAAGGGGCAGGTACAATGGGGGAGAGGACAGATACAATGGGGGAGGGGACAGGTACACTGTGGAGGGGACAGGTACAATGTGGGGAGTGGACTGGTACAATGTGGGAGTGGACAGGTACAATGGGGGAGGGGACAGGTACAATGGGGGAGGGGAAAGGTATAATGGGGAGGGGACAGGTACCATGGGTGAGGGGACAGGTACAATGGGGGAGAGGACAGATACAATGGGGGAGGGGACAGGTACAATGGGGGAGGGGACAGGTACAATGTGGGAGGGGACAGGTACAATGGGGAGGGGACAGGTACAATTGTGGAGGGGACAGGTTCAATTGGAGAGGGGACAGGTACATTGGGCGGAGGACAGGTACAATGGGGAGTTGATGGGTACAATGGGGGAGGGGACAGGTACAATGTTGGGAGAGGACAGGTACAATGGTGGAGGGGACAGGTAAAATGGGGGAAGTGACAGGTACAATGGGGGAGAGGACAGGTACAATGTGGGGAGAGGACAGGTACAATGGGGGAGAGGACAGGTACAATGGGGGAGGGGACAGGTACAATGGGGGAGGGGACAGGTACAATGAGGGAGAGGACAGGGACAATGTGGGGAGAGGGCAGGTACAATGGGGGAGAGGACAGGTACAATGTGGGGACGGGACAGGTACAATGGGGGAGGGGACAGGTACAATGCGGGGAGTGGACAGGTACAATGGGGAGGGGACAGGTACAATGGGGGAGGGGACAGGTACAATGTGGGAGGGGACAGTTCCAAAGTGGGGAGTGGACAGGTACAATGGAGGAGGGGACAGGTACAATGCGGGGAGTGGACAGGTACAATGGGGGAGTGGACAGGTACAATGGGGGAGGGGACAGGTACAATGGGGGAGGGGACAGGTACAATGTGAGGAGGGAACAGGTACAATGTGGGGAGGGGACAGGTACAATGGGTGAGGGCACAGGTACAATGGGGGAGGGGACAGGTACAATGTGGGAGGCGACAGGTACAACGTGGGGAGTGGACAAGTTCAATGGGGGAGGGGACAGGTACAATGGGGGAGGGGACAGGTACAATGTGGGGAGGGGACAGGTGCAATGGTGGAGGGGACAGGTACAATGTGGGGAGTGGACAGGTACATTGGAGGAGTGGACAGGTACAATGGGGGAGGGGACAGGTACAATGGGGCAGGGGACAGGTACAATGGGGGAGGGGACAGGTACAATGTGGGGAATGGACAGGTACAATGGGGGAGGGGACAGGTACAATGGGGGAGGGGACATGTACAATGGGGGAGGGGACAGGTACAATGGGGGAGGGGACAGGTACAATGGGGGAGGGGACAGGTACAATGGGGAGGGGACAGGTACAATGGGGGATAGGACAGGTACAATGGGGAAGGGGACAGGTACAATAATGGAGGGGACAGGTACAATGGGAGAGGGGACAGGTACAATGTGGGGAGAGGACAGGTACAATGGGGGAGGGGACAGGTACAATGGGGGAGGGGGCAGGTACAATGGGGGTGAGGACAGGTACAATGTGGGGAGAGGACAGATACAATGGGGGAGAGGACAGGTACAATGTGGGGAGGGGACAGGTACAATGTGGGGAGGGGACAGGTACAATGGGTGAGGGCACAGGTACAATGGGTGAGGGGACAGGTACAATGGGGGAGGGGACAGGTACAATGGGGGAGGTGACAGGTACAATGGGGGAGAGGACAGGTACAATGTGGGGATAGGACAGGTACAATGGGGGAGAGGACAGGTGCAATGGGGGAGGGGACAGGTGCAATGCGGAAGGGGATAGGTACAATGGGGGAGAGGACAGGTACAATGTGGGGAGAGGACAGGTACAATGTGGGGAGGGGACAGGTACAATGGGGGAGTGGACAGGTGCAATATGGGGAGGGGACAGGTACAATGTGGGGAGTGGACAGGTACAATGTGGGAGGGGACAGGTACAATGTGGGGAGAGGACAGGTACAATAGAGGAGGGGACAGGTACAATGTGGGGAGTGGACAGGTACAATGGGGGAGGGGACAGGTACAATGGGGAGGGGACAGGTACAATGTGGGAGGGGACAGGTACAATGTGGGGAGTGGACAGGTACAATGGGGGAGGGGACAGGTATGATGGGGGAGTGGACAGGTACAATGGGGGAGGGGACAGGTACAATGGGGGAGGGGACATGTACAATGGGGGAGGGGACAGGTACAATGGGGGAGGGGACAGGTACAATGGGGGAGGGAACAGGTACAATGGGGGAGGGGACATGTACAATGGGGGAGGGGACAGGTACAATGGGGGAGGGAACAGGTACAATGGGGAGGGGACAGGTACAATGGGGGAGGGTCAGGTACAATGGGGGAGAGGACAGGTACAATGGAGGAGGGGACAGGTACAATGGCGGAGGGGACACATTCTCTGGGGGAGGGGACAGGTACAATTGGGAAGGGGACAGGTACAATATGGGGAGGGGACAGGTACAATGGGGAGAGGACAGGTACAATGGGAGAGGGGACAGGTACAATGGGGGAGGGGACAGGTACAAAGGGAGAGGGGACAGGTACATTGAGCGGAGGACAGATACAATGGGGGAGGGGACAGGGACAATGGAGAGGGGACAGGTACAATAGGGGAGGGGACAGGTACAATGTGGGGAGTGGACAGGTACAATGGGGGAGGGGACAGGTACAATGGGGGAGGGGACAGGTACAATGGGGTAGGGGACAGGTACAATGGGGGAGTGGACAGGTATAATGGGGAGGGGACAGGTACCATGGGGGAGGGGACAGGTATAATGGGGGAGGGGACAGGTACAATGGGGGAGGGGACAGGTACAATGGGGAGGGGACAGGTACAATGTGGGGAGTGGACAGGTACAATGTGGGAGTGGACAGGTACAATGGGGGAGGGGACAGGTACAATGGGGGAGGGGAAAGGTATAATGGGGGAGGGGACAGGTACCATGGGTGAGGGGACAGGTACAATGGGGGAGAGGACAGATACAATGGGGGAGGGGTCAGATACAATGGGGGAGGGGACAGGTACAATGTGGGAGGGGACAGGTACAATGGGGGAGGGGACAGGTATAATGGGGGAGGGGACAGGTACAATGGACGAGGGGACAGGTCCAAAGGGAGAGGGGACAGGTACATTAGGGGGAGGACAGGTACAATGGGGGAGGGGACAGGTACAATGGGGGAGGGGATATGTACAATGGGGGAGAGGACAGGTACAATGTGGGGAGAGGACAGGTACAATGTGGGGAGGGGACAGGTACAATGGGGGAGTGGACAGGTACAATGTGGGGAGGGGACAGGTACAATGTGGGGAGTGGACAGGTACAATGGGGGAGGTGACGGGTACAATGGGGGAGAGGACAGGTACAATGGGGGAGGGGACAGGTACAATGTGGGAGGGGATAGGTACAATGGGGGAGAGGACAGGTACAATGTGGGGAGGGGACAGGTACAATGTGGGGAGTGGACAGGTACAATGGGGGAGGGGACAGGTACAATGTGGGAGGGGACAGGTACAATGTGGGGAGAGGACAGGTACAATGGGGGAGGGGACAGGTACAATGTGGGGAGGGGACAGGTATAATGGGGGAGTGGCCAGGTACAATGGGGGAGGGGACAAGTACAATGTGGGGAGTGGACAGGTACAATGGGGGAGGGGACAGGTATAATGGGGGAGTGGCCAGGTACAATGGGGGAGGGGACAGGTACAATGGGAGAGGGGACATGTACAATGGGGGAGAGACAGGTACAATGGAGGAGGGGACAGGTACAATGGGGAGGGGACAGGTACAATGGGGGAGGGGACAGGTACAATGGGGAGGGGACAGGTACAATGGGGAGGGTCAGGTACAATGGGGGAGAGGACAGGTTCTCTGGGGGAGGGAACAAGTACAATTGGGGAGGGGACAGGTACAATATGGGGAGGGGACAGGTACAATGTGGAGGGGACAGGTACAATGGGGGAGGGGACAGGTACAATGTGGAGAGGGGACAGGTACAATGTGGGGAGTGGACAGGTACAATGGGGGAGTGGACAGGTATAATGGGGGAAGGGACAGCTACAATGGGGAAGGGGCAGGTACAATGGGGGAGAGGACAGATACAATGGGGGAGGGGACAGGTACACTGGGGAGGGGACAGGTACAATGTGGGGAGTGGACTGGTACAATGTGGGAGTGGACAGGTACAATGGGGGAGGGGACAGGTACAATGGGGGAGGGGAAAGGTATAATGGGGAGGGGACAGGTACCATGGGTGAGGGGACAGGTACAATGGGGGAGAGGACAGATACAATGGGGGAGGGGACAGGTACAATGGGGGAGGGGACAGGTACAATGTGGGAGGGGACAGGTACAATGGGGAGGGGACAGGTACAATTGTGGAGGGGACAGGTTCAATTGGAGAGGGGACAGGTACATTGGGCGGAGGACAGGTACAATGGGGAGTTGATGGGTACAATGCGGGAGGGGACAGGTACAATGTTGGGAGAGGACAGGTACAATGGTGGAGGGGACAGGTAAAATGGGGGAAGTGACAGGTACAATGGGGGAGAGGACAGGTACAATGTGGGGAGAGGACAGGTACAATGGGGGAGAGGACAGGTACAATGGGGGAGGGGACAGGTACAATGGGGGAGGGGACAGGTACAATGAGGGAGAGGACAGGGACAATGTGGGGAGAGGGCAGGTACAATGGGGGAGAGGACAGGTACAATGTGGGGACGGGACAGGCACAATGGGGGAGGGGACAGGTACAATGCGGGGAGTGGACAGGTACAATGGGGAGGGGACAGGTACAATGGGGGAGGGGACAGGTACAATGTGGGAGGGGACAGTTCCAAAGTGGGGAGTGGACAGGTACAATGGAGGAGGGGACAGGTACAATGCGGGGAGTGGACAGGTACAATGGGGGAGTGGACAGGTACAATGGGGGAGGGGACAGGTACAATGGGGGAGGGGACAGGTACAATGTGAGGAGGGAACAGGTACAATGTGGGGAGGGGACAGGTACAATGGGTGAGGGCACAGGTACAATGGGGGAGGGGACAGGTACAATGTGGGAGGCGACAGGTACAACGTGGGGAGTGGACAAGTTCAATGGGGGAGGGGACAGGTACAATGGGGGAGGGGACAGGTACAATGTGGGGAGGGGACAGGTGCAATGGTGGAGGGGACAGGTACAATGTGGGGAGTGGACAGGTACATTGGAGGAGTGGACAGGTACAATGGGGGAGGGGACAGGTACAATGGGGCAGGGGACAGGTACAATGGGGGAGGGGACAGGTACAATGTGGGGAATGGACAGGTACAATGGGGGAGGGGACAGGTACAATGGGGGAGGGGACATGTACAATGGGGGAGGGGACAGGTACAATGGGGGAGGGGACAGGTACAATGGGGGAGGGGACAGGTACAATGGGGAGGGGACAGGTACAATGGGGGATAGGACAGGTACAATGGGGAAGGGGACAGGTACAATAATGGAGGGGACAGGTACAATGGGAGAGGGGACAGGTACAATGTGGGGAGAGGACAGGTACAATGGGGGAGGGGACAGGTACAATGGGGGAGGGGACAGGTACAATGGGGGTGAGGACAGGTACAATGTGGGGAGAGGACAGATACAATGGGGGAGAGGACAGGTACAATGTGGGGAGGGGACAGGTACAATGTGGGGAGGGGACAGGTACAATGGGTGAGGGCACAGGTACAATGGGTGAGGGGACAGGTACAATGGGGGAGGGGACAGGTACAATGTGGGGAGTGGACAGGTACAATGTGGGAGGGGACAGGTATAATGTGGGGAGTGGACAGGTACAATGGGGGAGGGGACAGGTACAACGGGGAGGGGACAGGTACAATGGGGAGGGGACAGGTACAATGGGGGAAGGGACAGGTACAATGGGGGAGGGGACAGGTACAATTGGGGAGGGGACAGGTTCTCTGGGGGAGGGGACAGGTGCAATTGGGGAGGGGACAGTTACAATGGGGAGGGGACAAGTACAAAGGGAGAGGGGACAGGTACATTGGGGGGGAGGACAGGTACAATGGGGGAGGGGACAGGTCCACTGGGGGAGGTGACAGGTACAATGGGGGAGAGGACAGGTACAATGTGGGGAGAGGACAGGTACAATGTGGGGAGAGGACAGGTACAATGGGGGAGGGGACAGGTACAATGGGGGAGGGGACAGGTACAATGTGGGGAGTGGACAGGTACAATGGGGGAGGGGACAGGTACAATGGGGGAGGGGACAGGTACAATGGGGTAGGGGACAGGTACAATGGGGGAGGGGACAGGTACAATGTGTGGAATGGACAGGTACAATGGGGGAGAGGACAGGTACAATGGGGGAGAGGACAGTTACAATGTGAGGAGGGAACAGGTACAATGTGGTGAGGGGGCAGGTACAATGGGTGAGGGCACTGGTACAATGGGGGAGGGGACAGGTACAATGTGGGAGGCGACAGGTACAATTTGGGGAGGGGACAGGTACAATGTGGGGCATGGACATGTACAATGGGGGAGGGGACAGGTACAATGTGGGGAGTGGACAGGTACAATGGGGTGGGGACAGGTACAATGTGGGGAGTGGACAGGTACAATGGGGGAGTGTACAGGTACAATGGGGGAGGGGACAGGTACAATGGGGGAGGGGACAGGTACAATGGGGGAGGGGACAGGTACAATGGGGGAGGGGACAGGTACAATGTGGGGAATGGACAGGTACAATGGGGGAGGGGACAGGGACAATGGGGGAGGGGACATGTACAATGGGGGATGGGACAGGTACAATGGGGGAGGGGACAGGTACAATGGGGGAGGGGACAGATACAATGGGGAGGGGACAGGTACAATGGGGGAGGAGACAGGAACAATGGGGGATAGGACAGGTACAATGGGGACGGGGACTGGTACAATAATGGAGGGGAAAGGTACAATGGGGGAGGGGACAGGTACAATGTGGGGAGAGGACAGGTACAATGGGGGAGGGGACAGGTACAATGGGGGAGGGGACAGGTACAATGGGGGTGAGGACAGGTACAATGTGGGGAGAGGACAGATACAATGGGGGAGGGGACATGTACAATGGGGGAGGGGACAGGTACAATGTGGGAGGGGACAGGTACAATGTGGGGAGTGGACAGGTACAATGGGGGAGGGGACAGGTATGATGGGGGAGTGGACAGGTACAATGGGGGAGGGGACAGGTACAATGGGGGAGGGGACATGTACAATGGGGGAGGGGACAGGTACAATGGGGGAGGGGACAGGTACAATGGGGGAGGGGACAGGTACAATGGGGAGGGGACAGGTACAATGGGGGAGGGTCAGGTACAATGGGGGAGAGGACAGGTACAATGGAGGAGGGGACAGGTACAATGGCGGAGGGGACAGGTACAATGGGGGAGGGGACAGGTTCTCTGGGGGAGGAGACAGGTACAATTGGGGAGGGGACAGGTACAATATGGGGAGGGGACAGGTACAATGGGGAGAGGACAGGTACAATGGGAGAGGGGACAGGTACAATGGGGGAGGGGACAGGTACAAAGGGAGAGGGGACAGGTACATTGAGCGGAGGACAGATACAATGGGGGAGGGGACAGGGACAATGGGGAGGGGACAGGTACAATGTGGGGAGAGGACAGGTACAATAGGGGAGGGGACAGGTACAAAGTGGGGAGTGGACAGGTACAATGGGGGAGGGGACAGGTACAATGGGGGAGGGGACAGGTACAATGGTGGAGGGGACAGGTACAATGGGGGAGTGGACAGGTATAATGGGGAGGGGACAGGTACCATGGGGGAGGGGACAGGTATAATGGGGGAGGGGACAGGTACAATGGGGGAGGGGACAGGTACAATGGGGGAGAGGACAGATTCAATGGGGGAGGGGACAGGTACAATGGGGGAGGGGACAGGTACAATGGGGAGAGGACAGGTACAATGGTGGAAGGGACAGGTACAATGGGGGAGGGGACAGGTACAATGGGGAGGGGACAGGTACAATGTGGGGAGTGGACAGGTACAATGTGGGAGTGGACAGGTACAATGTGGGGAGGGGACAGGTACAATGTGGGGAGTGGACAGGTACAATGGGGGAGGTGACGGGTACAATGGGGGAGAGGACAGGTACAATGGGGGAGGGGACAGGTACAATGTGGGAGGGGATAGGTACAATGGGGGAGAGGACAGGTACAATGTGGGGAGGGGACAGGTACAATGTGGGGAGTGGACAGGTACAATGGGGGAGGGGACAGGTACAATGTGGGAGGGGACAGGTACAATGTGGGGAGAGGACAGGTACAATGGGGGAGGGGACAGGTACAATGTGGGGAGGGGACAGGTATAATGGGGGAGTGGCCAGGTACAATGGGGGAGGGGACAGGTACAATGTGGGGAGTGGACAGGTACAATGGGGGAGGGGACAGGTATAATGGGGGAGTGGCCAGGTACAATGGGGGAGGGGACAGGTACAATGGGAGAGGGGACTTGTACAATGGGGGAGAGACAGGTACAATGGAGGAGGGGACAGGTACAATGGGGAGGGGACAGGTACAATGGGGGAGGGGACAGGTACAATGGGGAGGGGACAGGTACAATGGGGAGGGTCAGGTACAATGGGGGAGAGGACAGGTTCTCTGGGGGAGGGAACAAGTACAATTGGGGAGGGGACAGGTACAATATGGGGAGGGGACAGGTACAATGTGGAGGGGACAGGTACAATGGGGGAGGGGACAGGTACAATGTGGAGAGGGGACAGGTACAATGTGGGGAGTGGACAGGTACAATGGGGGAGTGGACAGGTATAATGGGGGAAGGGACAGCTACAATGGGGAAGGGGCAGGTACAATGGGGGAGAGGACAGATACAATGGGGGAGGGGACAGGTACAATGGGGGAGGGGACAGGTACAATGGGGAGAGGACAGGTACAATGGGGGAGGGGACAGGTACAATGGGGGAGGGGACAGGTACAAAGGGAGAGGGGACAGGTACATTGGGCGGAGGACAGATACAATGGGGGAGGGGACAGGTACAATGGGTGAGGGGACAGGTACAATGTGGGGAGTGGTCAGATACAATGGGGGAGGGGACAGGTACACTGGGGAGGGGACAGGTACAATGTGGGGAGTGGACTGGTACAATGTGGGAGTGGACAGGTACAATGGGGGAGGGGACAGGTACAATGGGGGAGGGGAAAGGTATAATGGGGAGGGGACAGGTACCATGGGTGAGGGGACAGGTACAATGGGGGAGAGGACAGATACAATGGGGGAGGGGACAGGTACAATGGGGGAGGGGACAGGTACAATGTGGGAGGGGACAGGTACAATGGGGAGGGGACAGGTACAATTGTGGAGGGGACAGGTTCAATTGGAGAGGGGACAGGTACATTGGGCGGAGGACAGGTACAATGGGGAGTTGATGGGTACAATGGGGGAGGGGACAGGTACAATGTTGGGAGAGGACAGGTACAATGGTGGAGGGGACAGGTAAAATGGGGGAAGTGACAGGTACAATGGGGGAGAGGACAGGTACAATGTGGGGAGAGGACAGGTACAATGGGGGAGAGGACAGGTACAATGGGGGAGGGGACAGGTACAATGGGGGAGGGGACAGGTACAATGAGGGAGAGGACAGGGACAATGTGGGGAGAGGGCAGGTACAATGGGGGAGAGGACAGGTACAATGTGGGGACGGGACAGGTACAATGGGGGAGGGGACAGGTACAATGCGGGGAGTGGACAGGTACAATGGGGAGGGGACAGGTACAATGGGGGAGGGGACAGGTACAATGTGGGAGGGGACAGTTCCAAAGTGGGGAGTGGACAGGTACAATGGAGGAGGGGACAGGTACAATGCGGGGAGTGGACAGGTACAATGGGGGAGTGGACAGGTACAATGGGGGAGGGGACAGGTACAATGGGGGAGGGGACAGGTACAATGTGAGGAGGGAACAGGTACAATGTGGGGAGGGGACAGGTACAATGGGTGAGGGCACAGGTACAATGGGGGAGGGGACAGGTACAATGTGGGAGGCGACAGGTACAACGTGGGGAGTGGACAAGTTCAATGGGGGAGGGGACAGGTACAATGGGGGAGGGGACAGGTACAATGTGGGGAGGGGACAGGTGCAATGGTGGAGGGGACAGGTACAATGTGGGGAGTGGACAGGTACATTGGAGGAGTGGACAGGTACAATGGGGGAGGGGACAGGTACAATGGGGCAGGGGACAGGTACAATGGGGGAGGGGACAGGTACAATGTGGGGAATGGACAGGTACAATGGGGGAGGGGACAGGTACAATGGGGGAGGGGACATGTACAATGGGGGAGGGGACAGGTACAATGGGGGAGGGGACAGGTACAATGGGGGAGGGGACAGGTACAATGGGGAGGGGACAGGTACAATGGGGGATAGGACAGGTACAATGGGGAAGGGGACAGGTACAATAATGGAGGGGACAGGTACAATGGGAGAGGGGACAGGTACAATGTGGGGAGAGGACAGGTACAATGGGGGAGGGGACAGGTACAATGGGGGAGGGGACAGGTACAATGGGGGTGAGGACAGGTACAATGTGGGGAGAGGACAGATACAATGGGGGAGAGGACAGGTACAATGTGGGGAGGGGACAGGTACAATGTGGGGAGGGGACAGGTACATTGGGGGGGAGGACAGGTACAATGGGGGAGGGGACAGGTCCACTGGGGGAGGTGACAGGTACAATGGGGGAGAGGACAGGTACAATGTGGGGAGAGGACAGGTACAATGTGGGGAGAGGACAGGTACAATGGGGGAGGGGACAGGTACAATGGGGGAGGGGACAGGTACAATGGGGGAGTGGACAGGTACAATGGGGGAGGGGACAGGTACAATGGGGGAGGGGACAGGTACAATGGGGTAGGGGACAGGTACAATGGGGGAGGGGACAGGTACAATGTGTGGAATGGACAGGTACAATGGGGGAGAGGACAGGTACAATGGGGGAGAGGACAGTTACAATGTGAGGAGGGAACAGGTACAATGTGGTGAGGGGGCAGGTACAATGGGTGAGGGCACTGGTACAATGGGGGAGGGGACAGGTACAATGTGGGAGGCGACAGGTACAATTTGGGGAGGGGACAGGTACAATGTGGGGCATGGACATGTACAATGGGGGAGGGGACAGGTACAATGTGGGGAGTGGACAGGTACAATGGGGGAGGGGACAGGTACAATGTGGGGAGTGGACAGGTACAATGGGGGAGTGTACAGGTACAATGGGGGAGGGGACAGGTACAATGGGGGAGGGGACAGGTACAATGGGGGAGGGGACAGGTACAATGGGGGAGGGGACAGGTACAATGTGGGGAATGGACAGGTACAATGGGGGAGGGGACAGGGACAATGGGGGAGGGGACATGTACAATGGGGGATGGGACAGGTACAATGGGGGAGGGGACAGGTACAATGGGGGAGGGGACAGATACAATGGGGAGGGGACAGGTACAATGGGGGAGGAGACAGGAACAATGGGGGATAGGACAGGTACAATGGGGAAGGGGACTGGTACAATAATGGAGGGGACAGGTACAATGGGGTAGGGGACAGGTACAATGTGGGGAGAGGACAGGTACAATGGGGGAGGGGACAGGTACAATGGGGGAGGGGACAGGTACAATGGGGGTGAGGACAGGTACAATGTGGGGAGAGGACAGATACAATGGGGGAGGGGACAGGTACAATGGGGGAGGGGACAGGTACAATGTGGGAGGGGACAGGTACAATGTGGGGAGTGGACAGGTACAATGGGGGAGGGGACAGGTATGATGGGGGAGTGGACAGGTACAATGGGGGAGGGGACAGGTACAATGGGGGAGGGGACATGTACAATGGGGGAGGGGACAGGTACAATGGGGGAGGGGACAGGTACAATGGGGGAGGGGACAGGTACAATGGGGAGGGGACAGGTACAATGGGGGAGGGTCAGGTACAATGGGGGAGAGGACAGGTACAATGGAGGAGGGGACAGGTACAATGGCGGAGGGGACAGGTACAATGGGGGAGGGGACAGGTTCTCTGGGGGAGGAGACAGGTACAATTGGGGAGGGGACAGGTACAATATGGGGAGGGGACAGGTACAATGGGGAGAGGACAGGTACAATGGGAGAGGGGACAGGTACAATGGGGGAGGGGACAGGTACAAAGGGAGAGGGGACAGGTACATTGAGCGGAGGACAGATACAATGGGGGAGGGGACAGGGACAATGGGGAGGGGACAGGTACAATGTGGGGAGAGGACAGGTACAATAGGGGAGGGGACAGGTACAAAGTGGGGAGTGGACAGGTACAATGGGGGAGGGGACAGGTACAATGGGGGAGGGGACAGGTACAATGGTGGAGGGGACAGGTACAATGGGGGAGTGGACAGGTATAATGGGGAGGGGACAGGTACCATGGGGGAGGGGACAGGTATAATGGGGGAGGGGACAGGTACAATGGGGGAGGGGACAGGTACAATGGGGGAGAGGACAGATTCAATGGGGGAGGGGACAGGTACAATGGGGGAGGGGACAGGTACAATGGGGAGAGGACAGGTACAATGGTGGAAGGGACAGGTACAATGGGGGAGGGGACAGGTACAATGGGGAGGGGACAGGTACAATGTGGGGAGTGGACAGGTACAATGTGGGAGTGGACAGGTACAATGGGGGAGGGGACGGGTACAATGGGGGAGGGGAAAGTTATAATGGGGGAGGGGACAGGTACCATGGGTGAGGGGACAGGTACAATGGGGGAGAGGACAGATACAATGGGGGAGGGGACAGATACAATGGGGGAGGGGACAGGTACAATGTGGGAGGGGACAGGTACAATGGGGGAGGGGACAGGTACAATGTGGGGAGGGGACAGGTACAATGTGGGGAGTGGACAGGTACAATGGGGGATGTGACGGGTACAATGGGGGAGAAGACAGGTACAATGGGGGAGGGGACAGGTACAATGTGGGAGGGGATAGGTACAATGGGGGAGAGGACAGGTACAATGTGGGGAGGGGACAGGTACAATGGGGGAGTGGACAGGTACAATGTGGGGAGGGGACAGGTACAATGTGGGGAGTGGACAGGTACAATGGGGGAGGGGACAGGTACAATGGGGGAGGGGACAGGTACAATGGGGGAGGGGACAGGTACAATGTGTGGAGTGGACAGGTACAATAGAGGAGGAGACAGGTACAATGTGGGGAGTGGACAGGTACAATAGGGGAGGGGACAGGTACAATGGGGGAGGGGACAGGTACAATGTGGGAGGGGACAGGTACAATGTGGGGAGTGGACAGGTACAATGGGGGAGGGGACAGGTACAATGTGGGGAGTGGACAGGTACAATGGGGGAGGGGACAGGTATAATGGGGGAGTGGACAGGTACAATGGGGGAGGGGACAGGTACAATGGGGGAGGGGACATGTACAATGGGGGAGAGACAGGTACAATGGAGGAGGGGACAGGTACAATGGGGAGGGGACAGGTACAATGGGGGAGGGGACAGGTACAATGGGGAAGGGTCAGGTACAATGGGGGAGAGGACAGGTACAATGGGGGAGGGGACAGGTACAATGGCGGAGGGGACAGGTACAATGGGGGAGGGGACAGGTTCTCTTGGGGAGGGAACAGGTACAATTGGGGAGGGGACAGGTACAATATGGGGAGTGGACAGGTATAATGGGGGAAGGGACAGCTACAATGGGGAAGGGGGCAGGTACAATGGGGGAGAGGACAGATAAAATGGGGGAGGGGACAGGTACAATGGGGGAGGGGACAGGTACAATGGGGGAGGGGACAGGTACAATGGGGAGAGGACAGGTACAATGGGGGAGGGGACAGGTACAATGGGGGAGGGGACAGGTACAAAGGGAGAGGGGACAGGTACATTGGGCGGAGGACAGATACAATGGGGGAGGGGACAGGTACAATGGGGGAGGGGACAGGTACAATGTGGGGAGTGGACAGATACAATGGGGGAGGGGACAGGTACACTGGGGAGGGGACAGGTACAATGTGGGGAGTGGACAGGTACAATGTGGGAGTGGACAGGTACAATGGGGGAGGGGACAGGTACAATGGGGGAGGGGAAAGGTATAATGGGGAGGGGACAGGTACCATGGGTTAGGGGACAGGTACAATGGGGGAGAGGACAGATACAATGGGGGAGGGGACAGGTACAATGGGGGAGGGGACAGGTACAATGTGGGAGGGGACAGGTACAATGGGGAGGGGACAGGTATAATGGGGGAGGGGACAGGTACAATTGTGGAGGGGACAGGTTCAATTGGAGAGGGGACAGGTACATTGGGCGGAGGACAGGTACAATGGGGAGGGGACGGGTACAATGGGGAGGGGACAGGTACAATGCGGGGAGAGGACAGGTACAATGGGGGAGGGGACAGGTAAAATGGGGGAAGTGACAGGTACAATGGGGGAGAGGACAGGTACAATGTGGGGAGAGGACAGGTACAATGGGGGAGAGGACAGGTACAATGGGGGAGGGGACAGGTACAATGGGGAGGGGACAGGTACAATGAGGGAGAGGACAGGTACAATGTGGGGAGAGGGCAGGTACAATGGGGGAGAGGATAGGTACAATGTGGGAAGGGGACAGGTACAATGGGGAGGGGACAGGTACAATGGGGGAGGGGACAGGTACAATGTGGGAGGGGACAGTTCCAAAGTGGGGAGTGGACAGGTACAATGGAGGAGGGGACAGTTACAATGCGGGGAGTGGACAGGTACAATGGGGGAGTGGACAGGTACAATGGGGGAGGGGACAGGTACAATGGGGGAGGGGACAGGTACAATGTGAGGAGGGAACAGGTACAATGTGGGGAGGGCACAGGTACAATGGGGGAGGGGACAGGTACAACGTGGGGAGTGGACAAGTTCAATGGGGGAGGGGACAGGTACAATGTGGGGAGTGGACAGGTAAATTGAAGGAGAGGACAGGTACAATGGGGGAGGGGACAGGTACAATGGGGGAGGGGACAGGTACAATGGGGGAGGGGACAGGTACAATGTGGGGAATGGACAGGTACAATGGGGGAGGGGACAGGTACAATGGGGGAGGGGACATGTACAATGGGGGAGGGGACAGGTACAATGGTGGAGGGGACAGGTACAATGTGGGGAGTGGACAGGTACATTGAAGGAGTGGACAGGTACAATGGGGGAGTGGACAGGTACAATGGGGGAGGGGACAGGTACAATGGGGGAGGGGACAGGTACAATGTGGGGAATGGGCAGGTACAATGGGGGAGGGGACAGGTACAATGGGGGAGGGGACATGTACAATGGGGGAGGGGACAGGTACAATGGGGGAGGGGACAGGTACAATGGGGAGGGGACAGGTACAATGGGGGATAGGACAGGTACAATGGGGAAGGGGACAGGTACAATAATGGAGGGGACAGGTACAATGGGAGAGGGGACAGGTACAATGTGGGGAGAGGACAGGTACAATGGGGGAGGGGACAGGTACAATGGGGGAGGGGACAGGTACAATGGGGGTGAGGACAGGTACAATGTGGGGAGAGGACAGATACAATGGGGGAGAGGACAGGTACAATGTGGGGAGGGGACAGGTACAATGTGGGTAGGGACAGGTACAATGGGTGAGGGCACAGGTACAATGGGTGAGGGGACAGGTACAATGGGGGAGGGGACAGGTACAATGTGGGGAGTGGACAGGTACAATGTGGGAGGGGACAGGTATAATGTGGGGAGTGGACAGGTACAATGGGGGAGGGGACAGGTACAATGTGGGGAGTGGACAGGTACAACGGGGAGGGGACAGGTACAATGGGGGAGGGGACAGGTACAATGGGGGAAGGGACAGGTACAATGGGGGAGGGGACAGGTACAATTGGGGAGGGGACAGGTTCTCTGGGGGAGGGGACAGGTACAATTGGGGAGGGGACAGGTACAATGGGGAGGGGACAAGTACAAAGGGAGAGGGGACAGGTACATTGGGGGGGAGGACAGGTACAATGGGGGAGGGGACAGGTACACTGGGGGAGGTGACAGGTAAATGGGGGAGAGGACAGGTACAATGTGGGGAGAGGACAGGTACAATGGGGGAGAGGACAGGTACAATGGGGGAGGGGACAGGTACAATGGGGGAGGGGACAGGTACAATGGGGGAGGGGACAGGTACAATGTGTGGAATGGACAGGAACAATGGGGGAGAGGACAGGTACAACGGGGGAGGGGACAGGTACAATGGGGGAGTGGACAGGTACAATGGGGGAGGGGACAGGTACAATGGGGGAGGGGACAGGTACAATGGGGGAGGGGACAGGTACAATGGGGGAGCGGACAGGTACAATGGGGGAGGGGACAGGTACAATGTGTGGAATGGACAGGTACAATGGGGGAGAGGACAGGTACAATGGGGGAGAGGACAGTTACAATGTGAGGAGGGAACAGGTACAATGGGTGAGGGCACAGGTACAATGGGTGAGGGGACAGGTACAATGGGGGAGGGGACAGGTACAATGTGGGGAGTGGACAGGTACAATGTGGGAGGGGACAGGTATAATGTGGGGAGTGGACAGGTACAATGGGGGAGGGGACAGGTACAATGTGGGGAGTGGACAGGTACAACGGGGAGGGGACAGGTACAATGGGGGAGGGGACAGGTACAATGGGGGAAGGGACAGGTACAATGGGGGAGGGGACAGGTACAATTGGGGAGGGGACAGGTTCTCTGGGGGAGGGGACAGGTACAATTGGGGAGGGGACAGGTACAATGGGGAGGGGACAAGTACAAAGGGAGAGGGGACAGGTACATTGGGGGGGAGGACAGGTACAATGGGGGAGGGGACAGGTACACTGGGGGAGGTGACAGGTAAATGGGGGAGAGGACAGGTACAATGTGGGGAGAGGACAGGTACAATGGGGGAGAGGACAGGTACAATGGGGGAGGGGACAGGTACAATGGGGGAGGGGACAGGTACAATGGGGGAGGGGACAGGTACAATGTGTGGAATGGACAGGAACAATGGGGGAGAGGACAGGTACAATGGGGGAGGGGACAGGTACAATGGGGGAGTGGACAGGTACAATGGGGGAGGGGACAGGTACAATGGGGGAGGGGACAGGTACAATGGGGGAGGGGACAGCTACAATGGGGGAGCGGACAGGTACAATGGGGGAGGGGACAGGTACAATGTGTGGAATGGACAGGTACAATGGGGGAGAGGACAGGTACAATGGGGGAGAGGACAGTTACAATGTGAGGAGGGAACAGGTACAATGTGGGGAGGGGGCAGGTACAATGGGTGAGGGCACTGGTACAATGGGGGAGGGGACAGGTACAATGTGGGAGGCGACAGGTACAATGTGGGGAGGGGACAGGTACAATGTGGGGCATGGACATGTACAATGGGGGAGGGGACAGGTACAATGTGGGGAGTGGACAGGTACAATGGGGGAGTGGACAGGTACAATGGGGGAGGGGAGAGGTACAATGGGGGAGGGGACAGGTACAATGTGGGGAATGGACAGGTACAATGGGGGAGGGGACAGGGACAATGGGGGAGGGGACATGTACAATGGGGGAGGGGACAGGTACAATGGGGGAGGGGACAGGTACAATGGGGAGGGGACAGATACAATGGGGAGGGGACAGGTACAATGGGGAGGGGACAGGTTCAATGGGGGAGGTGACAGGTACAATGGGGGAGAGGACAGGTACAATGTGGGCGGGGACAGGTACCATGTGGGGAGTGGACAGGTACAATGGGGAGGGGACAGGTACAATGTGGGGAGTGGACAGGTACAACGGGGAGGGGACAGGTACAATGGGGAGGGGACAGGTACAATTGGGGAAGGGACAGGTACAATGGGGGAGGGGACAGGTACAACGGGGGAGGGGACAGGTACAATGGGGGAGGGGACAGGTACAATGGGGAGGGGACAGATACAATGGGGAGGGGACAGGTACAATGGGGAGGGGACAGGTTCAATGGGGGAGGTGACAGGTACAATGGGGGAGAGGACAGGTACAATGTGGGCGGGGACAGGTACCATGTGGGGAGTGGACAGGTACAATGGGGAGGGGACAGGTACAATGTGGGGAGTGGACAGGTACAACGGGGAGGGGACAGGTACAATGGGGAGGGGACAGGTACAATTGGGGAAGGGACAGGTACAATGGGGGAGGGGACAGGTACAATGGGGGAGGGGACAGGTACAATGGGGGAGGGGACAGGTTCTCTGGGGGAGGGGACAGGTACAATTGGGGAGGGGACAGGTACCATGGGGGAGTGGACAGGAACAATGGGGGAGTGGACAGGAACAATGGGGGAGAGGACAGATACAATGGGGGCGGGGGACAGGTTCAAAGGGGGAGAGGACAGGTACAATGGGGGAGGGGACAGGTACAATGGGGGAGGGGACAGGTACAATGTGGGGAGTGGACAGGAACAATGGGGGAGAGGACAGCTACAATGGGGGAGCGGACACTTACAATGGGGAGAGGACAGGTACAATGGGGGAGGGGAAAGGTACAATGGGGGAGGACAGGTACAATGGGGGAGGGGACAGGTACACTGGGGGAGGGGACAGGTACAATGTGGGGAGAGGACAGGTACAATGGGGGAGGGGACAGGTACAATCGGGGAGGGGACAGGTACAATGGGGGAGGGGACAGGTACAATGGGGGAGGGGACAGGAACAATGGCGGAGGGGACAGGTACAATGGGGGAGAGGACAGGTACAATGGGGGAGGGGACAGGTACAATGGGGGTGACAGGTACAATGTGGGGAGGGGACAGGTACAATGGGGAGAAGACAGGTACAATGGGGGAGGTGACAGGTACAATGGCGGAGGGGACAGGTACAATGGGGGAGGGGACAGGTACAATGGGGGAGGGGACAGGTTCTCTGGGGGAGGGGACAGGTACAATTGGGGAGGGGACAGGTAAAATGTGGGGAGGGGACAGGTACAATGGGGAGGGGACAGGTACAATGGGGGAGGGGACAGGTACAATGTGTAGAGGGGACAGGTACAATGTGGGGAGTGGACAGGTACAATGGGGGAGGGGACAGGTACAATGGGGAGGTGACAGGTACAATGGGGGAGAGGACAGGTACAATGTGGGGAGGGGACAGGTACAATGGGGGAGAGGACAGGTACAAAGGGGGAGGAGACAGGTACAATGGGAGATGGGACAGGTACAATGGGGGAGAGGACAGGTACAATGGGGGAGAGGACAGGTACAATGTGGGGAGAGGACAGATACAATGGGGGAGAGGACAGGTACAATGTGGAGAGGGGACAGGTACAATGGGGGAGTGGACAGGTACAATGTGGGGAGGGGACAGGTACAATGTGGGGAGTGGACAGGTACAATGGTGGAGGGGACGGGTACAATGGGGGAGGGGACAGGTACAATGGGGAGGGGACAGGTACAACGTGGGAGGGGACAGGTACAATGTGGGGAGTGGACAGGTACAATGGGGGAGGGGACAGGTACAATGTGGGGAGTGGACAGGTACAATGGGGGAGGGGACAGGTACAATGGGGGAGGGGACAGGTACAATGGGGAGGGGAGAGGTACAATGGGGGAGGGGACAGGTATAATGGGGGAGGGGACAGGTACAATGGGGGAGCGGACAGGGACAAATTGGGGAGTGGACAGGTACAATGGGGGAGGGGACAGGTACAATGGGTGAGGGGACAGGTACAATGGGGGAGGGAACAGGTATAATGGTAGAGCGGACAGGTACAATGGGGGAGGGGACAGGTACAATGGGGGAGGGGACAGGTACAATGGGGAGGGGACAGGTACAATGGGGGAGGGGACAGGTATAATGGGGAAGAGGACAGGTACAATTGCGGAGGAGACAGGTACAATGGGGGAGGGGACAGGTACAATGGGGGAGGGGACAGGTTCTCTGGGGGAGGGGACAGGTACAGTTGGGGAGGGGACAGGTACAATGTGGGGAGGGGACAGGTACAATGGGAGTGGACAGGTACAATGGGGGAGGGGACAGGTACAATGTGGAGAGGGGACAGGAACAATGTGGGGAGTGGACAGGTACAATGGGGGAGGGGACAGTTACAATGTGGGGAGGGGACAGGTACAATGGGGGAGTGGACAGGTACAATGTGGGGAGGGGACAGGTACAATGTGGGGAGTGGACAGGTACAATGGGGAAGGGGACAGTTACAATGGAGGAGGGGACAGGTACAATGGGGGAGGGGACAGGTACAATGTGGGGAGTGGACTGTACAATGTGGGAGGGGACAGGTACAATGTGGGGAGTGGACAGGTACAATAGGGAGGGGACAGGTACAATGTGGGGAGGGGACAGGTACAATGGCGGAGGGGACAGGTACAATGGGGGAGGGGACAGGTACAATGGGGGAGTGGACAGGTACAATGGGGGAGGGGACAGGTACGATGGGGGAGGGGACAGGTTCAATGGGGGAGAGGACAGATACAATGGGGGAGGGGACAGGTACAATGTGGGAGGGGACAGGTACAATGTGGGGAGTGGACAGGTACAATGGGGGAGGGGACAGGTACAATGTGGGGAGTGGACAGGTACAATGGGGAGGGGACAGGTATAATGGGTGAGGGGACAGGTACAATGTGGGGAGTGGACAGGTACAATGGGGGAGGGGACAGGTACAATGGGGGAGGGGACATGTACAATGGGGAGGGGACAGGTACAATGGGGGAGGGGACAGGTACAATGGGGGAGGGGACAGGTACAATGGGGGAGGGGACAGGTACAATGGGGAGGGGACAGGTACAATGGGGAGGCTCAGGTACAATGGGGGAGAGGACAGGTACAATGGGGGAGGGGACAGGTACAATGGCAGAGGGGACAGGTACAATGGGGGAGGGAACAGGTTCTCTGCAGGAGGGGACAGGTGCAAAGGGGGAGGGGACAGGTACAATGTGGGGAGAGGACAGGTACAATGTGGGGAGAGGACAGGTACAATGGGGGAGAGGACAGGTACAAAGGGGGAGGAGACAGGTACAATGGGGGAGGGGACAGGTACAATGGGGGAGAGGACAGGTACAATGTGGGGAGAGGACAGATACAATGGGGGAGAGGACAGGTACAATGTGGGGAGGGGACAGGTACAATGGGGGAGTGGACAGGTACAATGTGGGGAGGGGACAGGTACAATGTGGGGAGTGGACAGGTACAATGGGGGAGGCGACAGGTACAATGGGGGAGGGGACAGGTACAATGTGGGAGGGGACAGGTACAATGTGGGGAGTGGACAGGTACAATGGGGGAGTGGACAGGTACAATGGGGGAGGGGACAGGTACAATGTGGGGAGTGGACAGGTACAATGGGGGAGGGGACAGGTACATTGGGGAGGGGACAGCTACAATGGGGAGGGGAGAGGTACAATGGGGGAGGGGACAGGTATAATGGGGGAGGGGACAGGTACAATGTGGGGAGTGGACAGGTACAATGGGGGAGGGGACAGGTACAATGGGGGAGGGGACAGGTACAATGGGGGAGGGGACAGGTACAATGGGAGAGGGGACGGGTACAATGGGGGAGGGGACAGGTACAATGGGGGAGGGGACAGGTACAATAGGGAGGGAACAGGTACAATGGGGGAGGGGACAGGTATAATGGGGGAGAGGACAGGTACAATTGCGGGGGGGGGACAGGTACAATGGGGGAGGGGACAGGTACAATGGGGGAGGGGACATGTTCTCTGGGGGAGGGGACAGGTACAGTTGGGGAGGGGACAGGTACAATGTGGGGAGGGGACAGGTACAATGTGGAGAGGGGATAGGAACAATGTGGGGAGTGGACAGGTACAATGGGGGAGGGGACAGGTACAATGTGGGGAGGGGACAGGTACAATGGGGGAGTGGACAGGTACAATGTGGGGAGGGGACAGGTACAATGTGGGGAGTGGACAGGTACAATGGGGAAGGGGACAGGTACAATGGGGGAAGGGACAGGTACAATGGGGGAGGGGACAGGTACAATGTGGGGAGTGGACAGGTACAATGTGGGAGGGGACAGGTACAATGTGGGGAGTGGACAGGTACAATAGGGAGGGGACAGGTACAATGTGGGGAGGGGACATGTACAATGGGGGAGGGGACAGGTACAATGGGGGAGTGGACAGGTACAATGGGGGAGGGGACAGGTACCATGGGGGAGGGGACAGGTTCAATGGGGGAGAGGACAGATACAATGGGGGAGGGGACAGGTAAAATGGGGAGGGGACAGGTACAATGGGGAGAGGACAGGTACAACGGGGGAGGGGACAGGTACAATGGGGGATGGGACAGGTACAATGGGGGAGGGGACAGGTACAATGGGGGAGGGGACAGGTACAATGTGGGAGGGGACAGGTACATTGTGGGGAGTGGACAGGTACAATGGGGGAGGGGACAGGTACAATGTGGGGAGTGGACAGGTACAATGGGGGAGGGGACAGGTATAATGGGTGAGGGGACAGGTAAAATGTGGGGAGTGGACAGGTACAATGGGCGAGGGGACAGGTACAATGGGGGAGGGAACATGTACAATGGGGAGGGGACAGGTACAATGGGGGAGGGGACAGGTACAATGGGGGAGGGGACAGGTACAATGGGGGAGGGGACAGGTACAATGGGGGAGGGGACAGGTACAATGGGGGAGGGGACAGGTACAATGGGGAGGGGACAGGTACAATGGGGAGGCTCAGGTACAATGGGGGAGAGGACAGGTACAATGGCGGAGGGGACAGGTACAATGGGGGAGGGGACAGGTTCTCTGCAGGAGGGGACAGGTACAATTGGGGAGGGGACAGGTACAATGTGGGGAGGGGACAGGTACAATGTGGAGGGGACAGGTACAATGGGGGACGGGACAGGTACAATGTGGAGAGGGGACAGGTACAATGTGGGGAGTGGACAGGTACAATGGGGGAGGGGACAGGTATAATGGGGGAGGGGACAGCTACAATGGGGGAGGGGACAGGTACAATGGGGAGAGGACAGATACAATGGAGGAGGGGACAGGTACAATGGGGGAGGGGACAGGCACAATGGGGAGAGGACAGGTACAATGGGTGAGGGGACAGGTACAATGGGGGAGGGGACAGGAACAAAGGGAGAGGGGACAGGTACATTGGGCGGAGGACAGGTACAATGGGGGAGGGGACAGGTACAATGGGGAAAGGACAGATACAATGGATGAGGGGACAGGTACAATGGGGGAGGGGACAGGCACAATGGGGAGAGGACAGGTACAATGAGGGAGGGGACAGGTACAATGGGGGAGGGGACAGGTACAAAGGGAGATGGGACAGGTACATGGGGCGGAGGACAGGTACAATGGGGGAGTGGACAGGTACAATGGGGGAGGGGACAGGTACAATGTGGGGAGAGGACAGGTATAATAGGGGAGGGGACAGGTACAATGAAGGGAGTGGACAGGTACAATGGGGGAGGGATCAGGTACAATGGGGGAGGAGACAGGTACAATGGGAGAGGGGACAGGTACAATGGGGGAGTGGACAGGTATAATGGGGGAGGGGACAGGTACCATGGGGGAGGGGACAGGGACAATGGGGGAGACGACAGATGCAAAGGGGGAGGGTCAGGTACAATGGGGGAGGGGACAGGTACAATGGGGAGAGGACAGGTACAATGGGGGAGGGGGCAGGTACAAAGGGATAGGGGACAGGTACATTGGGCGGAGGACAGGTACAATGGGGAGGGGACAGGTACAATGGGGGAGGGCGCAGGTACAGTGGGGGAGGGGACAGGTACAATGGGGAGAGGACAGGTACAATGTGGGGAGAGGACAGGTACAATGGGGGAGGGGACGGGTACAATAGGGGAGGGGACAGGTACAATGGGTAGGGGAGAGGTACAATGGGGGAGGGGACAGGTACAAAGGGAGAGGGGACAGGTACATTGGGCGGAGGACAGGTACAATGGGGGAGGGGTCAGGTACAATGGGGAAAGGACAGATACAATGGATGAGGGGACAGGTACAATGGGGGAGGGGACAGGCACAATGGGGAGAGGACAGGTACAATGGGGGAGGGGACAGGTACAATGGGGGAGGGGACAGGTAAAATGGGGGAGGGGACAGGTACAATGTGGGGAGAGGACAGGTACAATAGGGGAGGGGACAGGTACAATGAAGGGAGTGGACAGGTACAATGGGGGAGGGAACAGGTACAATGGGGGAGGGGACAGGTACAATGGGAGAGGGGACAGGTACAATGGAGGAGTGGACAGGTATAATGGGGGAGGGGACAGGTACCATGGGGGAGGGGACAGGGACAATGGGGGAGAGGACAGATGCAAAGGGGGAGGGTCAGGTACAATGGGGGAGGGGACAGGTACAATGGGGAGAGGACAGGTACTATGGGGGAGGGGACAGGTACAATGGGGGAGGGGACAGGTACAAAGGGATAGGGGACAGGTACATTGGGCGGAGGACAGGTACAATGGGGAGGGGACAGGTACAATGGGGGAGGGGGCAGGTACAATGGGGGAGGGGACAGGTACAATGGGGAGAGGACAGGTACAATGTGGGGAGAGGACAGGTACAATGGGGGAGGGGACGGGTACAATGGGGGAGGGGACAGGTACAATGTGGGAGGGGACAGGTACAATGTGGGGAGTGGACAGGTACAATGGGGGAGGGGACAGGTACAATGGGGGAGGGGACAGTTATAATGGGGGAGGGGACAGGTACAATTGTGGAGGGGACAGGTACAATGGGGGAGGGGACAGGTACAATGTGGAGGGGACAGGTACAATGGTGGAGGGGACACGTACAATGTGGGGAGTGGACAGGTACAATGGGGGAGGGGCAGGTACAATCGGGGAGGGGACATGTACAATGGGGGAGGGGACAGGTACAATGGGGGAGGGGACAGGTACAATGGCGGAGGGGACAGGTACAATGGGGAGGGGACAGGTTCTCTGGGGGAGGGGACAGGTACAATTGGGGAGGGGACAGGTACAATGTGGGGAGGGAACAGGTACAATGTGGAGGGGACAGGTACAATGGGGGAGGGGACAGGTACAATGTGGAGAGGGGACAGGTACAATGTGGGAGGGGACAGGTACAATGGGTGAGGGGACAGGTACAATGGGTGAGGGGACAGGTACAATGGGGGAGGGGACGTGTACAATGTGGGGAGTGGACAGGTACAATGTGGGAGGGGACAGGTACAATGTGGGGAGTGGACAGGTACAATGGGGGAGGGGACAGGTACAATGTGGGGAGTGGACAGGTACAACGGGGGAGGGGACAGGTACAATGGGGGAGGGGACAGGTACAATGGGGGAAGGGACAGGTACAAGGGGGGAGTGGACAGTTACAATTGGGGAGGGGACAGGTATAATGGGGGAGGGGGACAGGTACAATGGGGGAGAGGACAGATACACTGGGGGAGGGGACAGGTACAATGGGGGAGGGGACAGGTACAATGGGGGAGGGGACAGGTACAATGGGGGAGGGGACTGGTACAATGGGGGAGGGGACAGGTACAATGGGGGAGGGGACAGGTACAATGGGGGAGGGGCAGGTATAATGGGGGAGGGGACAGGTACAATGGGGGAGGGGACAGCTACAATGGGGGAGGGGACAGCTACAATGGGGAGGGGACAGTTACAATGGGGGAGGGGACAGGTACAATGGGGGAGTGGACAGGTACAATGGGGAGGGGACAGGTACAATGGGGGAGGGGACAGGTACAATGGGGAGAGGACAAGTACAATGGGGGAGGGGACCGGTAAAATGGCGGAGGGGACAGGTACAATGGGGGAGGTGACAGGTACAATGGGGGAGCGGACAGGATCTCTGGGGGAGGGCACAGGTACAATTGGGGAGGGGACAGGTACAATGTGGGGAGTGGACAGGTACAATGAGGGAGGGGACAGGTATAATGGGGGAGGGGACAGGTACAATGTGGGGAGTGGACAGGTACAATGGGGGAGGGGACAGGTACAATGGGGGAGGGGACATGTACAATGGGGGAGGGGTTAGGTACAATGGGGGAGGGGACAGGTACAATGGGGAGGGGACAGGTACAATGGGGAGGGGACAGGTACAATGGGGAGGGTCAGGTACAATGGGGGAGATGACAGGTACAATGTGGGAGGGGACAGGTACAATGGCGGAGGGGACAGGTACAATGGGGGAGGGGCCAGGTTCTCTGGGGGAGGGGACAGGTACAATTGGGCAGGGGACAGGTACAATGTGGGGAGGGGACAGGTACAATGTGGAGGGGACAGGTATAATGGGGGAGGGGACAGCTACAATGGGGGAGGGGACAGGTACAATGGGGGAGACGACAGATACAATGGGGGAGGGGACAGGTACAATGGGGGAGGGGACAGGTACAATGGGGATAGGACATGTACAATGGGGGAGGGGACAGGTACAATGGGGGAGGGGACAGATACAAAGGAAGAGGGGACAGGTACATTGCGCGGAGGACAGGTACAATGGGGGAGGGAACAGGTACAATGTGGGGAGAGGAGAGGTACAATAGGGGAGGGGACAGGTACAATGTGGGGAGTGGACAGGTACAATGGGGGAGGGGACAGGTACAATGGGGGAGGGGACAGGTACAATAGGGGAGGGGACAGGTACAATGGGGGAGTGGACAGGTATAATGGGGAGGGGACAGGTACCATGGGGGAGGGGACAGGTACAATGGGGGAGAGGACAGGTGCAATGGGGGAGGGGAAGGTACAATGGGGAAGGGACAGGTACAATGGGGAGAGGACAGGTACAATGGGGGAAGGGACAGGTACAATGGGGGAGGGGACAGGTACAAAAGGATAGGGCACAGGTACATTGGGCGGAGGACAGGTACAATGGGGGAGGGGACAGGTACAATGGGGGAGGGGACAGGTACAATGTGGGGAGAGGACAGGTTCAATTGGGGAGGGGACAGATACAATGGAGGAGGTGACAGGTACAATGGGGAGAGGACAGGTACAATGTGGGGAGAGGACAGGTACAATGGGGGAGAGGACAGGTACAATGGGGGAGGGGACAGGTACAATGGGGGAGGGGACAGGTACAATGGGGGAGAGGACAGGTACAATGTGGGGAGAGGACAGGTACAATGGGGGAGGGGACAGGTACAATGGGGGAGGGGACAGGAACAATGTGGGAGGGGACAGGTACCATGTGGGGAGTGGACAGGTACAATGGGGGAGGGGACAGGTACAAAGTGGGGAGTGGACAGGTACAATGGGGAGGGGACAGGTATAATGGGGGAGGGGACATGTACAATGGGGGAGGGGACAGGTACAATGGGGGAGGGGACAGGTACAATGGTGGAGGGGACAGGTACAATGTGGGGAGTGGACAGGTAGAATGGGGGAGGGGACATGTACAATGGGGGAGGGGCAGGTACAATGGGGGAGGGGACAGGTACAATGGGGAAGGGACAGGTACAATGGGGGAGGGGACAGGTACAATGGGGAGACGCCAGGTACAATGGGGGAGGGGACAGGTACAATGGGGGAGGGGACAGGTACAAAAGGATAAGGGACAGGTACATTGGGTGGAGGACAGGTACAATGGGGGAGGGGACAGGTACAATGGGGGAGGGGACAGGTACAATGTGGGGAGAGGACAGGTACAATGGGGGAGGGGACAGGTACAATGGGGGAGGTGACAGGTACAATGGGGAGAGGACAGGTACAATGTGGGGAGAGGACAGGTACAATGGGGGAGAGGACAGGTACAATTAGGGAGGGGGCAGGTACAATGGGGGAGGGGACAGGTACAATGGGGGAGAGGACAGGTACAATGTGGGGAGAGGACAGGTACAATGGGGGAGGGGACAGGTACAATGTGGGAGGGGACAGGTACAATGTGGGGAGTGGACAGGTACAATGGGGGAGGGGACATATACAATGTGGGGAGTGGACAGGTACAATGGGGGAGGGGACAGGTATAATGGGGAGGGGACAGGTACAATGGGGGAGGGGACAGGTACAATGGGGGGGGACGGGTACAATGGTGGAGGGGACAGGTACAATGTGGGGAGTGGACAGGTACAATGGGGGAGGGGACCGGTACAATGGGGGAGGGGACATGTACAATGGGGGAGGGGACAGGTACAATGAGGGAGGGGACAGGTACAATGGGGGAGGGGACTGGTACAATGGGGGAGGGGACAGGTACAATGGGGAGGGAACAGGTACAATGGGGGAGGGTCAGGTACAATGGGGGAGAGGACAGGTACAATGGGGGAGGGGACAGGTACAATGGCGGAGGGGACAGGTACAATGGGGGAGGGGACAGGTTCTCTGGGGGAGGGGCAGGTACAATGTGTGGAGGGGACAGGTACAATGTGGGGAGGGGACAGGTACAATGTGGAGAGGCCAGGTACAATGGGGGAGAGGACAGGTACAATGGGGAGAGGACAGGTACAACGGGGGAGGGGACAGGTACAATGGGGGATGGGACAGGTACAATGGGGGAGGGGACAGGTACAATGTGGGAGGGGACAGGTACAATGTGGGGAGTGGACAGGTACAATGGGGGAGGGGATAGGTACAATGTGGGGAGTGGAGAGGTACAATGGGGGAGGGGACAGGTATAATGGGTGAGGGGACAGGTACAATGTGGGGAGTGGACAGGTACAATGGGCGAGGGGACAGGTACAATGGGGGAGGGGACATGTACAATGGGGGAGGGGACAGGTACAATGGGGGAGGGGACAGGTACAATGGGGGAGGGGACAGGTACAATGGGGGAGGGGACAGGTACAATGGGGAGGGGACAGGTACAATGGGGGAGGCTCAGGTACAATGGGGGAGAGGACAGGTACAATGGCGGAGGGGACAGGTACATTGGGGGAGGGGACAGGTTCTCTGCAGGAGGGGACAGGTACAATTGGGGAGGGGACAGGTACAATGTGGGGAGGGGACAGGTACAATGTGGAGGGGACAGTTACAATGGGGGAGGGGACAGGTACAATGTGGAGAGGGGACAGGTACAATGTGGGGAGTGGACAGGTACAATGGGGGAGGGGACAGGTATAATGGGGGAGGGGACAGCTACAACGGGGGAGAGGACAGGTACAATGGGGAGAGGACAGATACAATGGGGGAGGGGACAGGTACAATGGGGGAGGGGACAGGCACAATGGGGAGAGGACAGGTACAATGGGGGAGGGGATAGGCACAATGGGGAGGGGACAGGTACAAAGGGAGAGGGGACAGGTACAATGGGGGAGGGGACAGGTACAAAGGGAGAGGGGACAGGTACATGGGGCGGAGGACAGGTACAATGGGGGAGGGGACAGGTACAATGGGGGAGGGGACAGGTACAATGTGGGGAGAGGACAGGTACAGTAGGGGAGGGGACAGGCACAATGAAGGGAGTGGACAGGTACAATGGGGGAGGGAACAGGTACAATGGGGGAGGGGACAGGTACAATGGGAGAGGGGACAGGTACAATGGGGGAGTGGACAGGTATAATGGGGCAGGGGACAGGTACCATGGGGGAGGGGACAGGTACAATGGGGGAGATGACATGCAATGGGGGAGGGTCAGGTACAATGGGGGAGGGGACAGGTACAATGGGGAGAGGACAGGTACAATGGGGGAGGGGACAGGTACAATGGGGGAGGGGACAGGTACAAAGGGATCGGGGACATGTACATTCGGCGGAGGACAGGTACAATGGGAGGGGACAGGTACAATGGGGGAGGGGGCAGGTACAATGGGGGAGGGGACAGGTACAATGGGGAG